>NC_045456.1:18256610-18486783 GCF_002776525.5 Piliocolobus tephrosceles | reverse complement strand
TCAATAAATATTTAATTTATTTGTTTCCTGACTCCTAAACTGTGTCTGCACAACTTTTTTTTCTTCGTAATTTTTGATGAGAAGATCTAGCTTCTAGAGGAGTGAGTTCAGTCATGGGTGTATTTGGTTTCCTATCATAATTTATTCATATGCATGTTTTAATGTTTATTGGTTTATTTTCAGAAAGCAGATTGAATTAATGTAAAAGCCTGTTTTCCTAAATGCTGTATATTTCTAACATTATTTTATTAATTTCCTTTGAAGCCATTTTTAAATTTTTGTTTCTAAAATCCTCAGAAAATTTATTATTTCATTCTTTTTTGATCAAGCAACATTTTTGCACCTATGATTTTCCTCTGAGTACATTTTCAATGATATCCCATGAAATTTGTTTTGTGGTATATTCTAATACTATGTTGTTCTCCTTCTTCACATTTTGTGCTTGTTTTTATCCATATGTATTTTTAAACACATCTGATAGTCTTGCTTTGTAGTTAGTGAGAAGATTGCATTTACATTTTCTTGTTAAAAGCCATTTGGATCTTGATTCTGCCATATCTTATTTTGGTTTTGTTCCCTTTAATGGACTTTGCTCTTTTGTTTGACACATTTTGTTGTATGGGCTGATACTCTCCCAAACAACTCACTTACCTTTTTCGCAATGTGATGGTGTCTGTCTATTTATTTTTCTTATTTGTAATTAGTTACAATTAATCTTTCTATTTTGAAATAATGGTGAATTCACATGCAGTTGTAAGAAACACAAAGGGACATTGAATGTACCTTTTATTCACTTGACTGCAATGGTAACATCTTACAAAAATAAGCTGCAATTTCATTGGTACAGATTGCATGCTTATGTCTTCCCAAAATTCAGATGTTGAAGACCTACCTACCTCCTAATGTGATGGTATTAGGTTTTGGGGTATTTGGGAGTCATCCATATTAGTGGAGGTAGTGAGGCTGGAAGGTGGTGAGGCTGGAGCCTTCCTGAATGGAATTCGTGCCCTCATAAGTGTCCTAGGAAGGCTTGTTTTCTCCCTTCTGCTGTGCAAGGACTGAAAAGGCAGATGTCTAAGACCCAGAAGCATGCTCTCACCACAACCTCATCTACTGTGCTGGTGCCCTGACCTTGGACTTCCAGCTTCCAAAACTGTCAGAAATAAATTTCTGTTGCGTGCAAACTACCTGGTTGATGATTGTAGTAGTCTGCTCTCACACTGCTAACAAAGGCACACCTGAGACTGGGTAATTTATAAAGGAAAGAGGTTTAATGGTTTCACAGTTCCACATGGCTGGGGAGGCCTCACAATCGTGGTGGAAGGCAAATGAGGAGCAAAGTTGTGTCTTACATGGTGGCAGGCAGGAGAGCTTGGGCAGGCGAACTCCCATTGTAAAACCATCAGATCTCATGAGACTTACTCACTACCATGAGAATAATATGGGAGAAACTGCCCCCATGATTCAATTATCTCCACCTGGCCCTGCCCTTGACTCGTGGGGATTATTGTAATTCAAGGTGAGATGTGGGTGGGGACACAGCCAAACCATGTCAAAGATCATTGGTTCTAACAGGCTGAATTGACTAAGACAATCATGATTAGAATATTGGCATTGATACCATCAAGATATGGAATTTTCTGTGACTGCAAGGACCCACCATGTAGCTCTTTGTAGGGGATTGCAAACGTGAGCCACCACACCCAGCCAGGAATGAAGTATTGATCTATACAAAACCTGGAGGAATCGCAAAAAAAAAAAAAAAATTTGTTTTGTGGTAGTTTAGAGACAACTGAAATTTATTTCTCACAGTTTTGGCAGCTGGAAGTCCAAGGTCAGGGCACCAGCATGGTAGATGAGGTTGTGGTGAGATCCCCTCTTCCAGGGCATAGACAGTTGCCTTTTCAGTCCTAGCACAGCAGAAGTGAGAAAGCAAGCCCTGCCAGGACCCTAATGAGGGCACAAATCCCATTCAGGAGGGCTCCAGCCTCACCACCATGTCTATACTTTGTCATTTTAAGAACCGTATATACATGGACTCTTACAGTCTGTTATCTTGTGTTACTGGCTTTTTTCACCTAGCAAATTCTTCACGATTCATCCAGGTTTTGTATAGATCAATAGTTCATTCTTGGGTAGCCATGGTGGCTTACGTCTGTAATCCCAGGATTTTGGGAGGCCAAGATGAGAAGATCACTCGGGCCCAGGAGTTCCAGATTAGCCTGTGTGAAATTCTGAGACCCCATCTCAGACACACACAAAAGCTCATCCCTTTAAATAATGAATGGTTTTCAATGGTGTGAATGTGCTAGTTTACTGATCCTTTTACCCACTGAAGTGCATCTGGAAGTTTGGACCTTTTTAATATTCTATTTGATAATTTGTTGTGTTATTTGGATTGAATCTCTCTTGCACTCTCACAAAGACAGTCTCTCATGACATGATTGTATATGATCTATCATTAATTTACACGTTTGTACTATATGTCTTTATGATACATGCTTATGCGTTTATTCTGTGTTCTTTTACTACCCTACCTATAAAACAGAATCTGTCATTTTCTCCATATGAAAGGCAAGGGCACTATAAAATGTTTACTTCCTCCTCTTCTAAAATTTTATTTTTCATTCTCTGGAAATTTTGTTCAACCGAATTATAGAAAAAATATTTTCTTCAGGTATTAGAACATTATATTCTATTCCTGAATATTCAGGTTCTCTTCATTTCAAGCCACTTGATTACTCAACTTCATTTTTTTTCAAATTGCTTTGAAATATTTCCAACATGAAAAATAGGAAAGATAAAAAATGAAGAGGGAAATATTTTAGTCTGTGATTTAATTATGAAGTTGAAAATATCAATGAGGGACTGGATAAGGGCCAATATAGAAATATATGTCTCTCTCTATGTGTGTGTGTGTACCTATATATATATATACACACACATATATATACACACACAGAGAGAGATACATTTCTATATTTGCCATATATACCTATATATGTATACACACATATAGAGACATATATATATAGAGAGAGAGGGAGACATATATATATACATGTAGAGAGAGAGTTTCAGTTTAGTATTATGATACTTCATTTTGGTTTTCACTTAATAAGAGACTGAAGTTAATCACAGACCATTTATTATAATGTGTAATTTCCTTTCTTTTTTTATTGTGATAAAATATATATATCATAAAATTCATGACCTTAGCTACTTTTACATATACAATTCAGTGACAATAAATATATTCCTGTTGTTATACAGCCATAATCATCCTCCATCTCCAGAACTTTTAAGTCATACCTAGCTCTGTACCCAGAAACCACAATTCAGCATTCACCTCTTCCCCAGCCCATGGCAACCACCATTCTGCTTTCTCTCTATATAAAGTCAGCTACTCCAAATACCTCATAGAAATGGAATTATATAACATTAGTCTTTTTGTGACAGGCTCGTTTCACTTAGCGTGTTTTCAAGGTTCATCCATGTGGTATTATGTGTCACAATTAAGATTCTATTTTATGTACTGATACCATTTGGCTGTGTCCCCACCCACATCTCACCTTGAATTATAATGATCCCCGTGTGCCAAGGGCAGGGCCAGGTGGAGATCGTTGAGTCATGAGGGCTGTTTCCCCCATACTGTTCTCGTGGTAGTGAATAAGTCTCATGAGATCTGATGATTTTATAAATGGGAGTTTCTCTACACAAACTCTCTTCCCTGCCACCATGTAAGACATGATTGTGCTCCTCCTTGCTTTCTGCCAGCATTGTGAGGCCTCCCCAGCCATGTGAAACTGAGTCCATTAAAAATCTTTCCTTTATAAATTACCCAGTTTTGGTATGTCTTTATTAGCAACATGAGAACAGACTAATACATGTACCTACTGCATTTTTTTTTTTTTTTTGTCTATTTATCTTCCATTGTACATGGATTGCTTCCATCTCTTGGGTATTGTGAGTGATGCTGCTATGAGAATTGGTGTATATATATATATTTTGAGACTCTGCTGTCAATTTTGTGGGGTATATACTATCAAGATTCAGAACCTGAGCCCCTCAAATATGGCACCTTAGCATACCGAGTGTTTTAAGCTGAAGGACATTGAGAAAACCACAGAAAACAGGAAAGTTACTCTGAATTTCTCCCTCCTTCTCTCCCTGAAAATAGGGCACAAGACCCTCATTCCACAGGGGTCCTGTCCTCTATCTAGAGGCCAAGAGGAATTTGAATATGAAGCTCTTGCTCAGGTCACCTTAACCCTAACCCTAACCATCCTTACCATTAGATCATACTCTCTTATCCTCCAATTGTACTTCCTGGCTACTCTCCATATAAATACAGGTATTCCTGGGTCTTTGAATCTGACTTCTGAAGGTTCCCATGTTTCATAAACTTATATTAAATACATTTATGCTTTTCTCTTGTTAATCTGTCATTTGTCATAGGAGTCTCAACCATGAAAGTTGTGATGGGTGAAAAGAAGATCTTACTTTTAGTCCCCTTTAATACCTGTAGGAGGAATTGCAGGGTTCCATGGTTACTCTATTGCTAAGATTTTGAGGATCCTCTTTCAGAAAGAAAAAAAAATATCTTTTTTTTTCTACCCATTGCAGGTTTATGGCTGACGAACTAAAACTGCCTTTGCAAAAATGATAACTGAGACAATTACGACAGTGCAAGAGATCTGACCTAACCAACTCCATCTTGCCTCTAAACTCCAAGCTGTCCCTGTTCATTCCTGGGCGTAGGCTGAACTCACTGTGCGAGGAATTTAGTTTATAGTTTAACTTTGAAATAAAGACAATAACAGCCCTTTCCTCAAACAAACCCCCTTCCTGCCTGCGGACTAGACTGCCTTTGCAGGAGTAACAAAGTAGCCGCAAGAATAGAAATTATAATTTAGGAGTTATGCAGCTAGAGGCTACACGATTGTAAACTTCCCCAAATTGCTCCTGGGGATAACATCACTATTGTGAAACCTAAGATCAGAGCTGGAGATATTTTACAGACCCTGCACTGGATGGATCAGCTGGCACCACCCAGACTGGTAAACTGACTCATCTGATCTTGTAGCTCCTACCCAGGAACTGACTCAGAGCAAGAAGACAGCTTTGATTCCCTATGATCTCATCTCCAACCCAGACAATCAGCACTCCAGACTCAGTGCCCTCCTACCCACCAAATTATCCTTAAAAATTCTCATCCCTGAATTCTCAGGGAGACTGATTTGAGTAATAATAAATCTCCAGTTTCCTGCACAGCCAACTCTGCATGAATAGCTCTTTCTCCACTGAAGTTCCCCTGTCTTGATAAATTGGCTCTGTCTAGGCAGCAGGCAAGGTGAACCCATTGGTTGGTTATAGTCCCTTTAACAAATAAAGATTAACAAAAGAAAAGTATACATATTTACGACATACATGTTTTGTGTGACACAGGAACCTTCCTAAAGAAATGAAAACTCCTAGAAACAGTTGTTAAACCTGAGTGTTTTTCTGTAGTAGGTTTGATAGAAAATAGAGTTGTGGGGAGATATAAGAGGATGAAAGGGTCTCATCTAAAGATAAGAACCTGTGGGAAACTTAGTGTGGCCTGTGAGTTCAGATTCCTCTCTGTGTCCCGTGTCTTCAGAGATAAGAATTTTTTTTTTCTGTGTGTTGGGAGGGCACCTCTCTCTTGAGGGCCTATGACTAACTTCAGGGAGGGTCAGAAAAATCCTTCCTAGGTTTTAGGACCAGTCTCAGAGAAGTAGGGTGGGGAAATGTCAGAGGCACTTTCTTGCTTCTGTAGTTTCCTCAAATTTCTTCAGCTTAAAATATGCTGTATGTCAAGGTGCCATATTTTAAGGTCCCCAAATATGAGCCCCAGCCACCAGCAGTAAACTGTTTTCCATAGCAGAAGCAGCATTTTGTAATGAAAGAGTTCCCTGACCACCTTGTAGGACTTGTGACAGGGATGTGGCTCATTTGCTTGGCCTCTGCACTCTCAAACTCCTTACAGGGGTGGTGGGGGACAGCATGCAGACAGTCAGGTGCAGGAGCTGGGGCGGGTGCTTATGGGCTCCAGCCCCACAGTAGCATCTAGGGGTGTGTTATAATTAATGATCTTTTCGCAGTTGCTCTCCATGGATGGCTAAGTGTTAAAACAGGTCAGTAGAGTGTCAGGGTGATAGCCTTTTACACCCTGCCATCTTGGTACCCAAGTCCTTGTCTGGCATCCAGGAAGAATCTGGTCACATAGACATAAAGGATGGTGAATGAAGGGATTTTATTAAGTGTTGGAGGTGGTTTTCTGTGGGATGGATGGGGAGCTGGAAAGGGGATGGAGTGCAAAGATGATCTTCTCCTGGAGTTCTGTCATCCCATGGCCAATCACCTCTCTGAACGTCCCCAGCTCAATTCCTCTTGACATTCAGATGCTCCTTCTCTTCTCTACTTCTCTGCTGTGCTGCTGTGCTATTCTGTTTCTCTTTTCTTCCTCTGATTGTGGACCTTGGTGTTCATATAGGCACAGGATAAGGGCATGACAGACCCGAGTGGTTTTTGGGAAAGGCAACATTTGGGCACAAAAACAGGAATGCCTGTTCCCATTTAGGGCCACACATTTCCAGGCTTGAGGGTGGGGCCTTTCCTGGGGAACCACCCTCTTCTAGCCAGTATTTCCCTGTCTCCTGTCTGTATCAATTTTAATTTCTCCCAGCAATGCGCATGGTTCCAGTTTCTCCAGGTCCTCACAAACACTGGTTATTTTCTGTGTGTGTGTTTTGATAATGGGATGTAAAGTGGCGTCTCACTGCGCATTTGATTTGCAGTTCCCTCAGGATCAGTGATGTTGAGCATCTTTTCATGTGCTGATTGGACATCTAGGTATTATATCCTTTGCAGAAATGTGTATCCAAGTTTTATGCCATTTTACGTCATGCTTCTTGAAACAAGACATGCAGGCACATTTTATTCATCTGTTATGCAAGGACTCATATATTTTGCAAAGCACCTCCAACTTAGTTTAATTTTATGTGTGTTCCTTAACCTCTCATTTCTGCAATACTGTTGTGCTGCCACCAGACATCTGTGCAGAGTGCAGGTCGGTTAATACATTATCACTTGCAAGTGAATTGTTAGTACCAGGCCACCAGGGCTGAATTTCTCTGTGAATGCTACTAAGGAAACATGGAAAGACTTCTGTGGGACTCGTTAAAAAGGCATTGCAATTGATTTTTCATATGCATGTTCATATTGACAATAACTTCTACTATTCCTCAATATAGTTTTTAGTCTTTGTTTCAGCAAAAACTATGTGATAACTGTTTGCCCATTATCTTTCACAATGAACGCATTTTAACTTATGAAGGCGACTCCATTAATGCATGACATCTTCAGGCAACAGTACAGAAAAATAACAGCAAGAACCTCGCAAATTCAGTATGTTCTATTTCTTTATGTTGAACTTGGAAAATTTCATATAGACTGGTGCATCTGCAGTGTTAAATGGAAGACTGCAAGTTAAAATTGGTTCATTTATTACGTCTCTTACATTCCTGTGGGAAGATGGATTAATTATGAAAAGATTACTTATTTCTTCTTATTATTAATGAGCACTAGTTTTTTTTTACATTAAAAATATCTATAATCTACCGTTACTTTCCTTGTCACCCTCTCCCGAGAAGCAAATTCCCTAGAATAAAATAGGAGAAGGTAAATACTGCCGTGGTGAATAAGGAAAGCAATTCCCAGATGCATGTAGAAAAAAAGAACTGATATAAATTTCTTCATTAATCACTATTTTATTAGAAAAACTGAATATAAATGAATGTTCCCAAAATCCTTAATCATGCCAAGGATACAGTTCAAAAATAAATAAATAAATAAAATAAAGAAAAGAAAAGAAAAAAGTGAGCAAATAAAATCTAAAACAGGCATCTCCAGATATAAGTTGCAGGATTAAACTTGCCATGAAGTCATGACAAATATTTTCCTTAGTGTTTGGAATAGCATGAACCCTTTCAAACTCCAGCCTTGCTTTCCAAGCATGAAAATGATAGAGTCACTTTAAAATGTTAAAGAAAGCTTAAGTGTACTTCTAAGAATAGTTAGCACCATTCCCTATGGTCAAGAAATGTATAAGGTATAATTCAAGTTAGTGAGTCACACTAGTTTCAGTAAGAAAACTCTGCTATAATATATATCCTATCTGAAACACGATTTCTGCTATAATATATAATATCTGAGGACTCATTTGGAAATAAAAGCCTAGTCTTCAGTCTTCCCTGAAATCATGGAAGGGATTTGGCTTTCCCACCACTGGATAATTTTATGTCTTGCATTTACTCAACGTTTATGGAATTCTACTAGCACAAATACTATGCTTGTAGTAATGTTTTGTTCAAACCCAGTGATGTGATGAATTGGGTTATACTGATCTCCTCCCTGTATGGGCAATATGGGGAGCACAAAAGTTCTAGCACTCTTCACAAATGCTTGAAATAAACCCATTTGAAACTTAATGTAACCTGCAATGTAAATCAAGCTAAGGATTATTATTTTGGCCCTTGAGGAGCAGGTTGAAGCAATGTTAACAAAAAGAACAGCTCTTTCCACAGCAACAAGGTGATTTAAAACTTGAGGTTGGTTTCAGTACATACCAAGAATGAAAGTTTTGTTCAGTTCAATGCCATTTTGTGTGTACTTTAGAAGAATAATAAGGAACAAATTAAATTTCAAGAAGCACATGTTGGGACTCAGAAAAAATGTATCCCAAAATGAAGGCCTCAGATGTCTCAGAAGCAAAAGTTTCTTTCTGACCTTCTCCTTCTGTATTAGTTTGTTCTCACACTGTTAATGAAGACATACCTAAGACTGGGTAATTTATAAAGGAAAGAGGTTTAATGAACTCACAGTTCCACAGGACTGCGGAGGCCTCACAATCATGGCAGAAGGCAATGCAGGAGCAAACACACATCTAACATGGTGGCAGGCAAGAGAGTGTGTGTAGGGGAACTCCCTTTTATAAAACCATCAGATCTCCTGAGACTTATTCACTATCACAAGAACAACATGGGAAAGACCCGTCCCAGTGATTCAATTACCTCCCACCAGGTCCTTCCTATGACACGTGAGAATTATGGGAGCTACTATTCAAGATGAGATTTGTGTGGGGGCACAGCCAAACCATATCACCTTCCCTCCTGTCTCTCAGTCCCATTCTTCCCCGAGGCACCATAGAAACAAGCATCCATCTTCCCCTCCCCTTTCCCAGATCATAAAAACCAAAACTCTTTTTCCCCAAAGTCAGCCATAAAATCTAAAATTGTGACTATAACTTTCCCACTGATTTTCTGTGTAAAACCTGTCTATAAAAAAATTCCCTGACCTACTTTGTTTGCCTGTGGGTCCTAGCACTCCCATTCAAGAGAGGGTCCTGCCTCACACCCAGAAGGAAGAAACGTTCCTCGGAAAGGCCAAGAAGAATCTAGAGAGACAGTCCTGGTTGGGTTTCCCCACTCAGTCCACTAACTTTAGATCAGGCCCTTTTAGTCCAACATTATTTCTACATGGTTGTCCATAGTTTGTTGAACCTGAGCATAAAAATGGACAGTTTCCCCCATATCTTTGAGTCTTCCTTCTGAAGGCTTCCATGTACACATTAAATAAATTTACATGCCTTTTCTTCTATTAACCAGTCTCTTGTCAGTAACCTTCAGTGAAACATCAGAGGGTGAAGGGAAAGTTTTTTCTTGGCTCCAACACACAGGTAGCACTCTATTGCCTTGTATAATTGAACAAAATATAATCAGATAAAATAAAGAGAGAAACTTCAGAAACTGGAAGGAGATTTGAGCAGTGTGCTTGGAAAAAAAAAAAGGTTGTAGTCACCCATGTATGCATAGAGAAGTGAGACATTTAGAGAGGAAGGCTAGAAAGCATTTTTGAGTTGCTTGTCAGTTAATTTATCTGCATTTCCTCTTAAAGGCTTCAGTAAGAATCTACATGGTTCATCAAACCCTTTGGAGTTTAATGTTATTTTATTTATTTATTTATTTTGCCCCTGGTTAAAATGACTGCAATGATTCATACTTGAGTACGTGACATTTTTGCCCAGGTTACAGCAAAAGGAGGAGTTATTTATGTTTCCTGGACAAAAAAAAAAAAAAAAAAAAAAATCACAAGGAAATCAACTTCCTCATTTTGATGAGAGGTAAGGACCTCTTGGCTTGCTTATGGGGCTAGAGGGAAGGCTAATTTTTAATCAGAGAACTCATCTACTCACATTTTATTCTACACATAGGAACACAGACACATTTTCTCTTTCAAAGTCTTTAAAGTTGCATGAAGGAAGGCGTAAAAGCATGAATTGGTGGAGGTCACAAGACCAACGAAAAGACAGGGGATCTGAACGGTTTTCTCTGGTAATGAAAAGGGGCTACTTGGGGGCTTGTCAGAGGGAATACTAGAAACATAATGACTTCAAGAAGCCAGAGGAAGCTAACTCCCAATGCTGGAATCCCTCCTTCCCAAAGAATTCCAGGATTTCACTTCTGCCCTTCAACTGACGACAGCAATCAATCAACACAAGAAGACCTTGACTTCAGATTTTCTACAGGAAACTTCCCTCTGAATGCTGTTAGATACTTCAGAACAACAACAATAACAACAGAAACACAAATACATTTTCCTTTATCATCGCCGGTGCATGACATGTTTGTTTTGGACATCCAGGAAAACCTGAAGATACTTGGGAATTTAGTATTTCTCAGTATTCTGAGGGGCATAGTGGAAAAGGGAAAATATCCCCTTTGCCCTCAGAAGGTCGGCTGAAAAATTAACTCATAAAAGGCAGATTAATTGGAGAAAAGGCAAACATACTTATTGGATTATAGTTTTAGGTGACATGGGAGGCTTCAGAATGAAGACTCAACTCCCCAGTGAGGTGCAGAAACTTACATTACCATACTGAGGTGACAGAAAGAGTGGGGCTTGTGTTCTGGCAAAACAGGTTATAGGAGTAGGGAGAGAAGAGGAATTCTGTTGAGATGTAATGAATGATTAATTACTAGGGATAATTCAGTGGGCTTGAAGAATACACAATGGCTTGGGACAAAGTCTGTTGGGACTGCAGAGAGGGCAGTGGTTTGTGACAAAAGTCCATCCATGTGCATTGACAGATTTCAGTGTTTCTTCCCACAGTATGGGTTCAGTTAATCCAAACTCAGAGAAGGGACTGGAGGTCATTGTTTTCTTCTTTGGCAAGCGTGGCTTTTAGGCAAAGATACAGTTTGGCTGTGTCCCCAGCCAAATCTCATGTTGGATTGTAAGCTTCAGCATTGGAGGAGGGAACTGGTGGGAGGTCATTGGATCAAGGGGAAGGAATTTTCCCTTGCTCTTCTCAGGACAAAGTTCTCAAATGATCTGAGTGTTTGAAAGTGTGTAGCACCCCCACGTTTGCGCATGCTCTCTCTCTCTTCTGCTCTGCCATATAAGACATGCCTGCTTCCCCTTTGCCTTCTGCCATAATTGTAAGTTCCCTAAGGCCTCCCCAGCCATGCTTCTTGTACAGCTCGCAGAACTGCGAGTCAATTAAACCAATTTTCTTTATAAATTACCCAGTCTCAGGTAGTTCTTCATAGGAATGTGAGAACAGACTAATACAGGCAAATAAGGAGACTTCAGAGAACAACTTCATCCTGTGCTTTAGGGGAGATGGTGGGGTATGGGCGAGAGGTGAGAGAGAACATGAGGCTCCTTTTTCAGTTTAGCATGCACAAAGTACCATATTTTGAGATACTATTGTCTGTGCCCTGTGAGAGGATATCCCAGAGGAAATGAGGGTGAAAGAACTCAGTGTCTTTCTGAAGTTTTTCAACAAAATATTGTTTTTTCAAACAAAATAGCGACCCCTATGAGTGGATGTAGAGGGGTTCACAAGACACAGGTAAAACAGATAATTCTGCAGATGGTGATAAGAATGAATTACCTCCTCTTACCCACAACCCTTCTTCACCAGGGTCCCTCCTAGAGGCAGACATGAAGAAGCCCTGCTAAAGACAGTAAATACTGCATTTACACTTGTAGCAACTATCACGTGATCTACGTTTGGTTAGACCTGGTTTTAACAGTGGTCATTGGCACATTTCTGCCTGCAATATCGACTATTTTTAACCAGTGGGTACCATCGAAAATCTTGTAAACAAGAAAAGCCTGTACCTTTGCTTCCTAAAGGAAACAGAGTAAGCAATGCTATTTACAAAGGAACATGCTCCTGAAATTCAGGCGAGTCACAGGATCTACTTCCAGTATCTGAAATCACACTGCCCAGGATGAGTGAGGGCATAAGAGAAGGTTTGGGTGAGCTCAACCCAAGTTAGCCTTCATACTAGGATGTGTTTAGTGTATACACACTCTGATACTTATACTTTTATCCTTCGGGGATATTGGAGTAGTCTCCTTCCTGCAGAGATACAGGACTAGCCTACTTCCTGCAAGTTGACTACATGCCGTCAGTTAGACCCTGTGGTGCAACAGACCCTCTCCACTTGACATCTGGATGCAGTGTGCTCTGCTCCAGGAGGTAAGCCTTCATTTATCTTGTGTCTGCATCTTCCTCTGTATCCCTTGACCTAGTTTTGGGGGGAGGCATTCCACAAATGAAGGACAGGTGAGGACCACCTAGTCAGCCACTGCCTAATTTGCTGAATAGAGAAGCAGTTTGTAATAGTTGATTGTTTATTTCTTTACAATACATGCCAGAAATATAAATTACATAAATAATTGGAGTTCTTTTGAATGGATAGAAGAGACAAAAAATAGCTATTCCTTAGCAACCGGAAATGTGGATAAGAAGTTATCCTTAAAGTTGTAAATCACTATTCTGTGGGGTAAAAAAAGGGACTAAAGATAAAAAAGAAAGGAAAGAAAAAAGAGGAAAGAAATGAAGAAAGGAAGGAAGGAGGGAGGTGGAAGGAAGAAGGAGAAAGAAAGCAAGAGAGAAAAAATATAAGAAAGGAAGAACAGGAAGGAAGAAAGGAAGAAAGAAAAAAGAAAGAAACAACAAGGAAGAAAGGAAAAATTAAAGGTGAAGGGAGGGAGGGAAGAAGAAAGGAAGGAAGGAGAAAGAGAAAAAGAAGAAAAGGAATGGAGGGAGGGAGAAAGAAAGAAAAAAGAAAGAAAGGAAAGAAAAAGGTAGGAAGAACAAATGAAAGGAGGCAGGGAGGCAGGAAAAATAGAAAAAGACAGAAAGTCAAAGGAAGAGAAAGAGAAAGAAAGAAAGAAAAGAAAGAAAGGAAGGAAGGAATGTTTTGGCTACTTTTATTGAGTAATGGTTTCAATAGTTGTATAATCATTTTGCAGGTACATGCTATATTCTGTGTATGATAGGATTAGTTATTTTTAATTTTAATTTGTTTGAATTATAATCCTATTTCTGGGATTATAATTAATTAGAATTTCCCTGGTATTAGAATAAACTCTCCTCATTCTAAACTTTCCACAGCATCAACTTGTCAGTGCTTCTGCTTCTGGAGGCAATGTAATATTAGTGAAAGCATTTCCTCTATTGGGAAAATAAAAGTCGAATTCTTCATGGATGTGAATACTATCCTGCCCTCCACAAGTTAAAAGTTAATAATAATAATAATAAAGCAGTACAACAATTGGGTCACTGATTGTTTTATCAACTAGAATTCAACAATGGTCTAATACATTCAAACTACACAGCATAAATTATTTTTTGATTATCCTGCTGAGGAGAATTACGCTGTAACCACTAAACTGTCCAGTTAACATCATGGTGTTTCCTCAACAAAGCGTGTCCTGTATTTACTTTACAGTGGAAAACTATGCATGAGAGGGGAAAGATGTCTTCCTTCTAACTTTTTTCTACTCATATCAAAAAATGAAACTGAACAAATAGAACTGGGGGAAGATTTGGTTTATAGGCACTAAGCTGATTGTGTAGTTTCATCATGGAAACTACAAATATGGTTGCAAGATCTTGTAATAAAATTGATTTCTAGAGAGGAAGAGGTAAGTGGCTGGCTATGCTAGACATAGGTTGAAGTTGACATGGATAACATTTTAGGGAAATGAACTACAGTGGACCCCTGCACGACATTAACTTGATCTGCACTAGCCCTCTTACGTGAGGATTTTCTTCCTCCTCATATAAGGATTTCCTTCCTTCCTTCCTTGTCTCTGCCACCACTGAGACAGCAAGACCAAGCCCTCCTCTTCTTCCTCCTCCTCGGCCTACTCAAGGTGAACATCATGAGGATGAAGACCTTCTTGATGATCCACTTCCACTTAGTGAATAGTAAAGATATTTTTTCTTATGATTTTCTCAATAACGTTTTCTTTTTCTCTAGCTTACTTTATTGAAAGAATAGAGTGTGTAATACATATAGCATATAAAATATGTGTTAATTGGCTATTTATGGTATCAATAAGGCTTCCAGTCAACAGTAACCTATTGGTGGTTAAGTTTTGGAAAAGTCAAAAATTACACATGGATTTTTGACTGTGTAGGGGGCTGGTGCCCAGATCCCTCTGTTGTTCAGTGGTCACCTGTATGGTAATGAAGAATTGAGTGGCCGTGCTCTGTGGTAAGCATTTATAAGAAGCACTGATGGGTGAGTCTAGACAAATGAAGACCCATGGGGTGCACAATGGCAATCACCAGCCATTCGATATTAAATTAAGTTCAAAGGGAAAGGCTTATGGGGTATTGTCTTTAAAATATTATTTTTCAGACTGGGATATTGGGAACACTATTTCCTGGATTTTCACTACCCATTTCTGTAGTATTAAATGGCATTAAAGATCATGAGAAAGCCCATCTAAACTGTGACATTTTTAAAGGCATAGTTTTTCCTATATACATCAGAATGTAATGAAGCTAAATGTGTGGCCCTGTTAAAGTTAGTCAATGTTAACGGAGTGTCTAGCATATGCTGGGCATACTGACCAGGCTCGGCACACAGGAATGGATAAGAGACAGCCTTCATCTTCAAGTGCTCATCATTTAGCAGGGAGACAATGAGTATATGTGGGGGTGAATGCTGTGATAGAAACACACATAGTATTATGAAAATGCAAACCAGAGAAAAGTTGTTTCACCTATGAATAAAGATTTCCCTGAATACTTCCAAGCGCAGTGTGGCTTCAATAAAATCCGAAGAGAAAAGGTGGAGTTATTCACAAGAATGCAGTGACAGTGAGAGGAGAAATTGTGCTCCAAGGACTAAAATAGAATTTGCCAAGTTTACAAAGGCTGGGACGTCTGAAATAACTTACGCGAATTGGATGTGTGTGTGATAAAAATAGAGTGAGAGGAAGACCGTACAATGGGGAACACATAAATAGTCCTAAAATAAAGAATTCAACCTGGTTGGCCATTTCACTGACATTTTTGTCATGGAAGATGTGGCATCCAGGCAGCCCCTGTCAAAATGAGATGCCACTCAAAAGTAGATGAGCAACTCTGCCTTGTGTTTGCTGAAATGAGCATTGATTAAATGAAGACACAGGACACACAATCAGAGGAGGTGGTGGTGAGGGAGAAAACTATTATGCTCACACAAATATCCTGCAGAACGAGCTCTTAAGCAATCTGACTTATCCTCAATCTAAACTCATATGGACTTTTCTATAGGACCCTAAATTCTACACCTTTTCCTTGACCAAGATCAAGGATCTTGAGTTTACCATGGGAAACTTCAGAAACAATGAAATTGAGAAGCTGTCAAGCAAGGAAAGAAAATGAAGCTATGATTAAGTCAATGGAATTGTTAAAACATGAATAAGGACCCATTCGATTCACAGAAAAAGGTGATGAGGTGTAACGTCCTGTATATAAATTGTCCTTTTTTGGAAGGTTAGTGGTTTCAATCAGCAGGGGAAGGTAGCACACGCATTTCTGAATTTGTTTCTGAGAGTAACCAGCAAAATAAATTAGACAAGGCTCCAGAGAATTTAAACTCACCTGCATGTAGAAAAGAAAAAAAAAATCATTCTTAACAGATGCATAGATAAAAGAAAAAAAAGACAACAGATGAGATGAGAGATGATATGGGACGCCCTTTAATCTCTAACCAGAATTATCTGGGCTCACTTGCTTGCCAGTAATGCTTGATGTTTTATCTGTCACACCTTACGGGAGACTTTTAGTGACAACTCACCTTCTTTCATGAGGAGAAAGTGCTTTTTAAGAGAACGCATATCGCTCAAATGTTTTTTTGATTGCCTTAATTATCCTTTTCAAGTGATTTTAGAGTAACCACACTCAGATTCCTGAGAGTGATTTTTGGGTTGTTAGAATAACTGATTCATGTATCCAGCGCACTACCAAAATGGCTATTAACGTTTTTCAGTGACTAGAGCTCTGAATAAGGTGCACTATACAATGATATTTGTGTAGGAAGTGCTAATAAGACAAACATGTTTTTTATGTTGCTTGTGAATTTATTCACTCCTTTCATTTTTTGAATAATGAGCATTTTTTTGAAATAATGAATGTCAGTGTGCAACTTGATTGAACAAAAAGTTGTTTGAAAATGTAAAGATGAGATGAGTATGACACCCTAAAGTGGTTGCATTGCTGATAAATGTATTGCATTTTTGAATGTACACCTTGTAGCTTCTATCACAGAGGTTTGTAAACTTATTATTATTTTTTTCCTGTGTAGGGACAGAGAGTAAATCTTTATGTCTTTACAAGTCATACAGTCTCAATTGCACCTACTCAACTCTGCCTCTGTAGTGCAAAACCAGCCATGGGCAATTCATAATGAACGGAACAACTGCATTCTGTGGACACAGCTGAGTTAAAATAAAACTTTATTTACAAAAACGGACAGTGGGCCGATTTTAACCATGGGCTGCAGTTTACTGATGCCTACTGTATCATAATGCGGAATAAGGATAAAAACCGAATTCTAAACACATTCCTTCAAAAAGTTATTTGAGTGACTTTAGAATTTCTAATGCATTCATCCTAGGAGATATGTAAGTCTCGTTTTGGTGAAACCGGCTATGTTGAGTGAAACTTGTAATCCTTGAAGTGTTCAATATTTGATACATGTCTGAAATATTTGCAAAAGTTTTTAAATGTCTCAGAAAGAAAAAAACCAATAGATGTTGTGGTCAGCAGAGAAGGCACGATATATACTATGCATATACTGTGTCTCTTCTCATTAAATATGTATTATAATGTCTGCACTGTCCTTCACTCATTCAAAGAATAAATTCAAAGTTTCTTGTTTCATTTAGTCTTTAATCTGAGATCCAAGCTTCTTCCTAAAGTGGTGCTCGTGTATGTCTTCAAATATATATCCCTCTTGCCAGTTAACTCTCTAACCTCTTTGAAAGAGGTCTTGTTTTCATTTCTTGGACAGCCCTTGTACACAGTATTCTCTGAACCTTCGCTTTAATCTTTCCACTTTGCTTGGATTTTCCTCTTTTTTCTACTTTATAAGTACTTACCTGTTAAGGTCTAACTCTATCCCTGCTGTTCACTACATTTTGTCCAAATAAGGAGTTAAAATGACACCTGTGGTAGAAATAAGCCCTGGATCATTAAAGCCCTTAACAAATTCTTTAGCTACTATATAGTCCCTATAATCTTTATTTCTACATTATATACACTTGCTTTCTGCAATAAGTACAATGAAACTAGTGATCGTGCCTTATCTCATCGGTATGGGCAGTATTTTGGAAATAACCTTGGTGTTAGAAAAAGTTTATGCTCAACAAAATTCTAATACTCTAGCTGATGGTTAAAGTTGGGAGTTTCCCAAAATATACACATTTTAGATAATGTAATTATTTGTCAAATCTATTAACTTATATGAGGCATTTTGTGCCAAAAATAAAAGAAGCCATCTTAGAGAGCCTGATTCCATGCAAAACAAATTGTTTCGGTACATTCAGGGAATCCAGCAATGAAAGTGGTGCTGCTGAGGCTTTCTCTTATTTTTTCCCCTCTAACAACTAATAATGATAATAGATTTTGTAGTCCCCAACAGAATCTTTTTAAAACTTTGTTTTTACTTGCTGATTTCCAAAGGTGTCAAGACACATGGATCTTGGAATCCTACCAAATTAGTTTTGACCAGGCAGAATGATTTCATTGCCACAGGACTTGGTGAATTTAACCTCTCTCATTTAGCTTTAAAATGTGCATGCCTTAGTTATTAAAATCATCTGATCAAAACATCATCCTTTTAAAAATCCAGGGCACAGAGTACATAGTAAGAGATATTGGGTATTATTATTGCTTTTTATTATATTGATCTCTTTTCACTCTTTCAAAATAAGTAAAATAAGCAAACTGTGAGCATTTTTTCATACTTTGCTCAATTTTAATCCAAGGGCAAAATGAGATTTTTTAAAATCTCAATTTTCCAAGTCAGTAGAAATAATAGGTGCAGAGTTATTGAAATATGCAGCATAATTGTCATCATTTCTTGCCTTCTCCAATCTTTTTCTTACCCAAACTCCAGATATTATTTTTACCTCTGTTGTAATCATATGGTGAAGCAACATAAAATTGCAGAAAGACATGCTAATGAAATATACCCTAAACATGTCCAAAATTAAACTTTACAGAAAATAAGAGAGTCCTATTTATAGATGTGGTATTTTTATTCCATTCCTTCTATATAAGAAGTATATGAACATCTCCGATGGCTGAGTTTCACAGATAGTGACTAAATCTAATTTTGCAAATAATTGCAACCATCTGAAGGAGAAAATTGACTTGCTTTCCGCTGTCATAATCTTGTTTTTCTTCTTCCCTAACTTTCTCTCTCCCAGTGCCCTTGTCAGAATCATTTAGCCTTTTCTTGGTGCTCTTATGCAGTGTTTACATATACAGAGTGAAGTAGAGAAATCATTCTATTGGGATTTTCTGTCTTCGTGTTTTTAACCCCCTGGTAGATTATTAGCTCATTTTTGGCAGGTAGCATGTCTTATCTACTTTAAATTTCCTGTTGTATAACTCCCTATTTGGCACATATTAGACGTTATTAAACAAATACAATAATCAATTAAAATAAAATAAACAACAGAGGATAAAGACAGAGAGGGGATAGATTCTCTGTACTTAAATTTGACTCCAGATGCTTTCAGTTACATTTAATAATTTCCATATTCTAACAGCATTATATTTGCTGCAGAAAATGATTCAATATGTTTCATTTTGTTAATGATATTTCCTGTTTTGGAAGCACTATGGATTCTTAGGATGAGAAGAAAGTTCGATGTTGATAAGGTTTTAAATCACAACAGTCATAAGCTTGATGTATAATCTGCCTTTTAAGACATGAGTAATTGTTCCTTTGTTTTTAAAAATATGTTAAATAAACCAATCTATCTATAAACACTTTGCTTTTCAGGAGGCAAGAACATTAAGACAAAACTGTTCCTGTCCTTTAAAAATCTATTTTTAGAGTAACTGTGTTGTTTACAGATTCATTCCAGAAAGCTGGAAATTAATGGGAAATAACTACGGTGCCTAACAGTATGAGAAAACTTCCAGATACTTATTGGAATGCACTTTCAGCTTTTTAAAATTTACTCTAGTAGGAATAGTCTACTTATCCAGTGAAAAAAGTATGTTCTCAATGGTAGCTCGCCTCCAACTGATCTATTCACTACAGTTTGGGGACATGTGTTATTAGTTTTGTGGGCAAATATCCTGCAAAGCATTCTCTCCAGGACAGTGTCTTGAATATTGTGCTTTGGATCATTGTCATAAGTAGCTCTTATTATTTTGAGATACAGTCCATCAATACAGAGTTTATTGAGTGTTTTTAGCATGAAGGGCTGTTGAATTTTATTGAAAGCCTTTTCTGCATCTATTGAGATAATCATGTGGTTTTTGTCATTGGTTCTATTTATATGATGGATTATGCTTATTGATTTGCATATGTTGAACCAGCCTTGCATCCGAGGGATGAAGCTGACTTGATCGTGGTGGATAAACTTTTTGATGTGCTGCTGGATTCAGTTTGCCAGTATTTTATTGAGGATTTTCACATGGATGTTTATCCATTGATTTGGGGCGGAGGGTTCTGTAGATGTCTATCCTGAATATCCTTGTTAATTTTCTGTCTTGTTAATCTGTCTAATACTAACAGTGGGGTGTCAAAGTCTCCCACTATTATTGTGTGGGAGTCTAAGTCTCTTTGTACATCTCTAAGAACTTGCTTTATGAATCTGGTTGCTCCTGTATTGGGTGCATATATATTTAGGATAGTTAGCTCTTCTTGTTGCATTGATCCCTTTACCATAATGTAATGCCCTTCTTTGTCTTTTTTGATCTTTGTTGGTTTAATGCCTGTTTAATCAGAGACTAGGATTGCACCCCCTGCTTTTTCTGCTTTCCATTTGCTTGGTAAATCTTCTTCCATCCCTTTATTTTGAGCCTATGTGTGTCTTTGCACATGAGATGGGTCTCCTGAATACAGCACACAGATGAGTCTTGACTCTTTATCCAACTTGCCAGTCTGTGTCTTTTAATTGGGGCATTTTTCATTTCCATATTTAGTGCTTCCTTCAGGAGGTCTTGTAAGATAGGCCTGATGGTGACAAAATCCCTCAGCATTTGTTTGTCTGTAAAGGACTTTATTTCTCCAAACAGACACTTTTCAAAAGAAGCCATACATGCAGCCAACAATCATATGAAAAAAAGCTGAACATCACTGATCAATAGAGAAATGCAAATCAGAACCACAATGAGAGACCATCTCACACCAGTCAGAATGGGTATTACTAAAAAATCAAAAAAAGGACACATGTTGGTGAGGTTGTGGAGAAAAAGGAACGCTTATACACTGTTGATGGGAGTGTTAATTACTTCAACCATTGTGGAAGACAGGGTGGCGATTCCTCACAGACCTAAAGGCAGAAATATCATTTGCCCAAGGAATTCCATTGCTAGGTATATACCCAAAGGTATATAAATAGTTCTATTATAAAGAAACATGCATGTGTATGTTTGCTGCAGCACTATTCACAATAGCAAAGACATGGAATCAACCCAAATGCCCTTCACTGATAGTCTGGATGATGAAAATGTGGTACATATACACCATGGAATTCTATGCAGCTACAAAAGAGAATGAGATCATGTCATTTGTATGAACACGGATGGAGCTGGAGGCCATTATCCTTAGCAAACTAATGCAGGAACAGAAAACCAAATACTGCATGTTCTTACTTATAAGTGGGAGCTAAATGATGAAAACACGTGGACACAAAGAGGGGAACAACAGACACTGGGGCCTATCAGAGGGTGGAGGGTGGTAGGAAGGGGAGGATCAGGAAAAATAACTAACTGGTACTAGGCTTACTACCTGGGTGATGAAATAATCTATACAACAAAACCCCATGAAACATGTGTACTTATGTAACAAACCTGCACATGTGCCCCTGAACTTAAAATAAAATTAAAGAAAGAATGCAAAATATCTCCATTGCTATTCAATGTGATGCTAAAGGTATTTTTCTAAACAAGAAAAATAAATAAACCAATTAGAGGCGTAAGGAATAGAAAAAATCATTCTTATTATTTTTCATATGATATCTGGAAAACTTTAGATAATTAATGATGAAACTAATTCACAAAGTAAAATATTTCAGTAAATTAGCAATAAAAATAGTATGCAGAAGTCATTAGTATACCCCCAAAACAAAAGTTTATAGAGTATTCAATATTAGAGAAAACTCTATGAACAATTACGGCAAGAGGAAGAAATACCACTTAGAAATAAACATTTTTAAAAAGTGCAGGCCGGGCATGGTGGCTCACGCCTGTAATCCCAGCACTTTGAGAGGCTGAGGCAGGTGGATCACCAGGTCAGGAGATCAAGACCCTCCTGGCTAATACAGTAATACCCCGTCTCTACTAAAAATATAAAAAGTTAGCTGGGCATGGTGGCAGGTGCCTGTAATCCCAGCTACTCAGGAGGCTGAGGCAGGAGAATGGCGTGAACTCAGGAGGCAGAGCTTGCAGTGAACCGAGATCCCACCACTGCATTCCAGCCTGGGCAACAGAGGGAGATTCTGCCTCAAAAAAAAAAAAAAAAAAAAAAAATCTCCTGAAATAAAAATAAAGTAGATTAAACAAAAAGAAAATCATCCTTGAATGGGATGTCTCAATAACATAAAGAGGACTATTCTAAGTGGGAGAATTTATAAAAATTAATGTTATCACAATTTTTGAAAGTTATAAATTGTCTTATGAAGTAAGATTAGTTGACATGGAAGTTCATGTGGAATAACTAGTGGGCAAGAATAGCCAGAAAAATCCTTGGTAGGGTCAATCCCTTTCAGATTTTAAACATTATTAAGCATCCATAATGAAAATAATCTGTTACAGGTGCATGAGAAGACAAAAAGACTAGAGGAATGTAAAAGAACATCTGGAAACAGGTAGAGGTACAGAAGGAAGTTTAGTATATAATAAAGGTGGTATCTCAAACCATTGGGCAATAATGGATTTTTTTTTTTTTGCGCTTCCCTTCTTTGGCTTTTTTGAGACAGGTTCTCACTGTGTTGCCCAGGCTGGAGTACAGTAGCTCAATCCTGGCTCACTGGAGCCTTGGCCTCCAGGCGTAAGCAATTCTTCTGCCTCAGTCTCCCGAGTAGATAGGACTATAGGTATGCACCACTACACCTGGCTACTTTATTATGTTTATTTTTAATTGAGAGACGGGGTCTCAGTATGTTGCTTCGATGGGTCTTGAACTCCTTGGCTCAAGCCATTCCGCTGTCTCAGCCTCAGCCTCCTAAGTAGCTGGGACTACGGGTGCACACCAAAGTGTGTGGCATGATAGATTCTTAAGTAAATATTGCTGGGACAACCTGGAAAATGATAAATTTAAATCCATACTTTATTTGTACACAGGAATAAACTCCAAATGAGTCAAGTATCTAAACATACATGGACATACACATGTTTAGGTGCACGCATACCTACATACATACAGCCATATAAGTACTAGAAGAAAAATGAATTTATTCTTCTATAATCTGAGTCTGGGGAAAGGGCTGCTAAGTATCACTCAAAATCCAAATGCAATCAAATACATAAAATTTGATTATATAATTTTCTAAAAATTTGCTGGGCAAAAAATGCAATTAAAAACTGTCATGAGAAATATAGACTCGGACCACATAACAATATTTCAGTCAATGACAGACCACATATTTGGTGGTGGTCCCATGAGATTATAATACCGTATTTGTAGTATACCCTACCTAAGTGTGGATGTTTAGGTACACAAATACCATGTGTAACGTGTGTCACAGTTGCCTACAGCATTCATTGGGGTCACAGGCTGCACAGATGCATAGCCCAGGAGCAACAGGCTACACCATACAGCCCAGGTGTGCAGTGAGCTGTGCCTTCTGAATTTGGATACGTGCACTTTAAGATGATTGCAGAAGGACCAAATGACCTAAGGATGCATTTCTCAGGAACTGTTCCCAGCAGAGAATTGTATGAGTAGCCTCATAAAGAGCTAATGTTAACATATTTTTAAAAATTGAAAATGGAAGGAAAAAAATTAAAAACATTCATGAAGAACAAGTCCAAATAAACTGATTGTAAACATGAGCACAACAGGAAACACAGACACCATTCTTCCCCTAGCACATCAGCGGGAAAAAAATGAAAAAATGCCCCACGTGAACTGTGGGAGGCAATTGTTATGCATTCTCAGGTGGGCTGAAACTGCGGTAATTCTTCCAGAAGAAGGATTAGATACACATGTGTATATGGATATGTGTATATAAATATATTTGTGTATGTATTTATGAAAATAACAACAGATTTTTATTCCCAGCAATCTCCCTTCTAAGATAACTGAGATAGTGAAGAGAGGGCAGTCCAGGAAAAGCAATCAATGACCGAGTCACTCCAGGGAACATAGTCAATAACCAAGTCAGTCCAGGGAAAGCAATTGATGACCAAGTGATTCCAGGGAAAAGAGCTGATTACCGCATCAGTTCAGGGAAAAGAAGAGATAACAGAGTCACTCCAGGGAAAATATTGATGAAGAAAAGACAAGGAAATTTCCTCAACCCAGGAAACACAGCCTCTGACCAAGCCACAACAAGGGAAATAGTTGATGAGGTGGCAGGGTGTGATCTCCTTAGTTCATTAAAAAAAGGCAGTGATGAAGCCACACCAGAAAAAATAGTGATCATGAGTCATTCCAGAGTTCAGACTCTATGACCAAATCAGTCCAGGAAAGCATTAATGACAGGATGGCATGAAGATGCCCTCAGCATGGAAAATAGTGAATGACTGAGTCACTCCAAGGAAAAGAGGTGATGAGGGGGAATGAGAAGCAGGGACGCAATGCCCATGGTCTGGGAAACACAGTCCATGGCTGAATCAATCTAGGTTACAGAGTCGACTACCAAACAGTTCAGGGAACACAGGTGACCACTTAGTTATTTCCTGGCACATGGTTAACTTGCGAGTCAGTCCAGGGAAATGAGTTGAGTAGGGACTCAGTCCAGGGAAATTAGTTGAGTACTGAGTCAGTCCATTGAAATGAGTTGAGTACCAAGTCCATTTAGGAAACCCAGTTGGTGACCGAGTCATTCCAGGGCACTCAGTTAATTGCTGAGTCAGTCCAGGGAAATGGGTTGAATACCAAGTCAGTCCAGGGAAATGAGTTGAGTACTGAGTCAGTCCAGGGAAATGAGTTGAGTAGGGAGTCAGTCCAGGGGAATGAGTTGAGTACCAACTCAGTCCACTAAAATGAGTTGAGTACCAAATCAATCCAGGGAACACAGTTGATGACCGAGTCATTCCAGGGCACTCAGTTAATTGCTGAGTCAGTCCAGGGAAATGGGTTGAATACTGTCAGTCCAGGGAAATGAGTTGAGTACCAAGTCAATCCAGGGAACACAGTCAATGACCGAGTTATTCCAGGAAAAAGAGTCAATGACCAATCATCCCAGGGAAACAGTTGAGTACCAAGTCAATCCAGAGAACACAGTCAATAACTGAGTCATTTTAGGGCACATAGCTAATTGCTGAGTCAGTCTAGGGAAATGAGTTGAGTACCAAGTCAATCCAGGGAACATGGTCAATGAACAAGTTAATCCAGGGAACATAGCTAACTATGACCAAATCATTCCAGGGAAAAGTGTTGAGCATTGAGTCAGTCCAGGGGAAAGAATCAAGCCCTGATTCAATCCTGGAGACACAGTCAGTGACCAAGTTAATCCAGGAAAAAAAGTTGATGACCAATCAATCCAGGGAAAACAGTTGAGTACTAAATCATTACAGGGAAATCAGTCAAGTACCAAATCAATCCAGAGAACACAACTGATTATTGAGTTAGTATAGGAAAAACAGTGGATGA
Organism: Piliocolobus tephrosceles; assembly: GCF_002776525.5. NCBI lineage: Eukaryota > Metazoa > Chordata > Mammalia > Primates > Cercopithecidae > Piliocolobus > Piliocolobus tephrosceles. Next base: position 18,461,398 of record NC_045456.1, on the reverse strand, counting down.
CTAAATCAGTCCAGGGAAAAGAGTTGAGCCATGTTATGGCACACAGTTGCAAAGGAATCACTGTAGGGAACACAGTTAACTACTGAGTCAGTCCATGGAAAAACAAACGGTGCTGTTTTCATACACTGAGAAGGAAGAGGCACAAACTATTGATACACAGAATATATGTAATTCTGTTAAAAATATGCTGAGTGAACAATGCCTTCAAGTCAGTCCAGGGAAAAGCATTGAGTACTGAGTCAATCCAGGGAACACAGTTGATAACCAAGTCAATGCAGGCAAGAAGAGAGTCACATACCAAGTCAGTCCAGGGGAAAGAATTGAGCACCAAGTCAGTCCAGGGGAAAGAGTTGAGCACTGAGTCAATCCAGGGAACATAGCCAATGCCCGAGTTAATCCAGGAAAAAGACCACATGACCAATCAGTCAGGGAAAGCAGTGGAGTACTGAATCATTCCAGGGAATAGTTGAGTACCAAGTCAATCCAGGGAACATAATGGACAACTATGTTAGAAAAAGAAAAAAAAAAACTATAACATAAACAACAACAACAAAATACTGATTTATAGCTATGTTCATACTTGATTTTCATTTCCTGTATTTAATACCTCCTATAACAATCACTAGTGTTCATATTCCTTCAAATTGCAAGTAACACCCGAGGTCATCTTAATTCAAAATTAAACTTCCAAACCCAAATAGATCTGATGCACTTATTGATAGGAATTGCCAACAATACTATTGGAATTATGAGTTCAAATTTTGACTAATATGCCAAAATTCAACCATGGTAAAAATTCAAAACCACTGGTGACCTTCTATCAAAATTCCAAATGACATAAATATACTTAATATTCCATATTCCAATTCCAGTATCTGATATCTTCATAACAAGTACAGATGTCATTATTGGTTCAAATTTTAAACAACACATGCAAACACATGCACATTCTAATAAGTCATAGCATTCCTAGAAGTTCAAATTCAGAATGAGATTGATTATTTATTAACTTATATCCTAATTCAAATTCCAAAATGCAAATAAAACTAATAGCATACTTTGATGTACTTATTACTTTAATTTTAAATAACACTGATGTCTTTATCAGGTCTCTTGCTGATAAGTAAGTAACTTTGATACCAAACTCAGATGCAGTTATTAATTGTAATTTCATTTCAAATCTAAAGTGTAAATGGATCAAACTACAAGCATGGGTGAAATTTTAGGTTAAAATTCTAGTGAACATTGGTGTGCTTACGTAGTTCATATTTCAATTCCAGTTTCAATATTTGAATAACTCTGATTCCAAGCATGGAATAATTATTGATTCAAATTTTTCATGAAATTGTAGGTCTTATTATTTTGAGTTTCAATTCACTATTCAAAATCCAACTAACAGTGTTTTAACAAATGGTAAACTTACTCTAATTCCAAATATTTCTCGTTGAATTACCAGCTCAAATTTCAATTAAACATTTCAAATTTAAAATGTGGATAATAGCAGAGGTGATTTTATTAAAGATCATATTTAGAATGTCACTTATGTGCTTATTCATATATATTCTAATTATTAGTTTAATTTTCATGTAAAATTCTAAATTCCTAAAGTATTTGAACAGGTACTGATGCACTTTGTGGTTGAAATTTTTATAACACTGGTAGTCTTAACAACTCAAAATCCACTTAAAATCCCCAAATCTAAAAACACCCATTAATAAGGACAGGTAAACTTTTAGACTCAGTGCACAAATAACACTAGTGTAATTATCAGTCAAATTTCAATTAAAATTGCAGTATATATACATTTCTCAATAACTAGCATTATTCCACTTATCTGTTCAAATTCCAAATAACACTAGCTTACACGTTAGATCGAATTCAAAATAACAGAGACGTACTGAAATAATTGATTCTGATAAAACATGTTTGTGAAAATGTAATACTGATTAGTTAAAATGATATATAAGTATGCTATATGTATGTATTCAAACTCTAAATTCCCTAAAGTGAAAGATTAAAAGACAAAACGAAATACATTGATACAGTTATTAGCTCATATTCAAGATACCATTTGTTTACTTATAAGTTCCAATTCCAAAGACAATTTTAAAATCCAAATAAATTTCATAGCAAGCACTACCTAATGTATGTTTTATTTAAAATTCTAAATAACACATATGCCTTTACTTGAAATTTTAATTTATATCTCAAAGTCCAATAACCCCAATTCACAATCCTGGTATACCTATTCACGTTAATTATAAATAACACTAATATATTTATTCAATTATAAGATATATTTAAAATTTCAAATTAACACTCTGGAATTTCCAATGGAAATTTTCAAGTCCCAGTAACACCAATAAGTTACACTTATTGTGTAACTTATATCCAGTGCTTATATCCAGTAAGCACACTTATAAGTGTGCTTATATCCAGTAAGCACACTTATTATTAGTTCCAAATGGAAATAGCATTGGTAAATTATTAGCTCAAATATATTTTTAAATTTCATAATTCAAATAAAGCAGATAACTCACAATTGTGCACTTACTGACTCAAATTCTCAATCACACTGATATACATACTGATTTAAATTCAAGTTGAATCCAATTCCGATTCCAAATAACAGTAGCATATTTACTATTTGAATTCTGAAGTAAAATGAACACCACAAAATAAGACCGTAGCAAGGTCTGGTACATATATTAACCCCAATTCCAAATAACATTTATATACTTATGAGCTCATATCTCACACCAAATTTCAATGCTCAAATATCTCTGTTAATAGGTACTTTGTCAATTATTAATTAAAATTCAAAATAACAGTAATTCACTTTTTCAAAATTTCAAATGACAATAGTTTACCTGTGGGTTCTAATATCAAATAACACTGTTTAACTTATTAATTCGAATTACAGTTCAACTTCCAAAATCAAATAACTTTGATAACAAATACTGGTATACTTACTGTTTTGAATTCCATAAAATATTGTTATTTTTGTTTGTTCAAAATTTAAAAACTAGGCTGGGCACTGTGGCTCACGCTTGTAATCCCAGCACTTTGGGAGGCAGAGGCAGACGGATCACCTGAGGTCAGGAGTTCGAGACCAGCCTGGCCAACATGGAGAAACCCCGTCTCTACTAAAAATTTTTTTAAAAAATTAGCCAGGCACGGTGGCACGTGCCTGTAATCCCAGCCACTCAGGAGGCTAAGGCAGGAGAATTGCTTGAACCTGGGATGTGGAGGTTGCAGTGAGCCGAGATTATGCCACTGCACTCCAGCCTGGGTGACAGAGTGAGACCCTGTCCCCTAAAAAAAGAAAAAAATTAAAATCTAAATAACTCCTAAAACAAGCACTGGTACACTTATTAATTCAAATTTCTGTTCAAAATAGTGAACGAAGAATTTGACAAAACACATAGCATTAAGAACACAATCAATAAGCATTAAGAACACAATAAGCATTAAGAACACAATCAATAAGTACAGTACATCCACATTATGGTGTTTATGTGTGTTTTATTCCGTGGCAACAAGGTGCTTTGTGAAAAAATATTCTTCTGTGTTAAGTTGTATTGCAATTAATAATAGTGCCTCCTTGATACAACATAAATATAGTTAATACACATACTTCTTTAATAATTTAAGAATTATCAATAATTAAATTTTATTTAATTGACCAATTTGTTAGTTACCAGTATGTAATAATTATTTTCTGCCATACATATTCATATTTAAAGTATAATTATTACATTAACAAATTTTTGAATAAGTCCTTTGTTTCTTAAGAATAAAATAATATTTGTGTGTTTAATAAAAGAAAACCACTCAGAATAAGTTGTTTGGGGAACTGGAAATTTACTTTTGTTAGTAGGAAATATAAAATACCAAAAATCTATTTAGAGATGAGAATTGGATCAAAGTAGAATAATATTTTATGATGTAACAAATTGTATTTTAATTTCTTCTATTAGTCTTACAGAATGGGAAAAGACATTTCTTTTTGTCCCCCTCTAGCTTTGCTAAAGGTATTATGATAGTTTGGGAAACAACTTAGGGTTACTGTCATTCTATTTTAAAAATTTAACTTGTTTTTTTTAAATAACTGTTATCGGAAGGGGCGGAGCAAGATGGCCGAATAGGAACAGCTCCAGTCTCCATCTCCCAGCGTGAGCGACACAGAAGACCGGTGATTTCTGCATTTTCAACTGAGGTACTGGGGTCATCTCACTTGGGAGTGCCGGACAATCGGTGCTGGTCAGCTGCTGCAGCCTGACCAGCGAGAGCTGAAGCAGGGCGAGGCATCGCCTCACCTGGGAAGCGCAAGGGGGAAGGGAGTCCCTTTTCCTAGCCAGGGGAACTGAGACACACAACACCTGGAAAATCGGGTAACTCCCACCCCAATACTGCGCTGTAAGCACACCGGCACACCAGGAGAATATATCCCACACCTGGCCGGGAGGGTCCCACGCCCACGGAGCCTCCCTCCTTGCTAACACAGCAGTCTGCGGCAATCTAACCGCAAGGCAGCAGCGAGGCTGGGGGAGGGGCGCCCGCCATCACTGAGGCTTAAGTAGGTAAACAAAGCCGCTGGGAAGCTCGAACTTGGTGGAGCTCACAGCAGCTCAAGGAAACCTGCCTGTCTCTGTAGACTCCGCCTCTGGGGACAGGGCACAACTAAAGCAGCAGAGGCCTGTGCAGACGTGAACGACTCTGTCTGACAGCTTTGAAGAGAGCAGTGGATCTCCCAACATGGAGGTTGAGATCAGAGAAGGGGCAGACTGCCTGCTCAAGTGGGTCCCTGACCCCTGAGTAGCCTAACTGGGAGACATCCCCCACTAGGAGCAGTCTGACACCCCACACCTCACAGGGTGGAGTACACCCCTGAGAAGAAGCTTCCAAAGCAAGAATCAGACAGGTGCACTCGCTGTTCAGCAATATTCTATCTTCTGCAACCTCTGCTGCTGATACCCAGGCAAACAGGGTCTGGAGTGGACCTCAAGCAATCTCCAACAGACCTATAGCTGAGGGTCCTGACTGTCAGAAGGAAAACTATCAAACAGGAAGGACACCTATACCAAAACCCCATCAGTACGTCACCATCATCAAAGACCAGAGACAGATAAAACTACAAAGATGGGGAAAAAGCAGGGCAGAGAGAGGAATCAAATAGACACAATAAAAAATGATAAAGGGGATATCACCACCGACCCCACAGAAATACAAACTACCATCAGAGAATACTATAAACACCTCTACACAAATCAACTAGAAAATCTAGAAGAAATGGATAATTTCCTGGACACTTACACTCTCCCAAGACTAAACCAGGAAGAAGTTGAATCCCTGAATAGACCAATAGCAGGCTCTGAAATTGAGGCAACAATTAATAGCCTACCCACCAAAAAAAGCCCAGGACCAGATGGATTCACAGCTGAATTCTACCAGAGGTACAAGGAGGAGCTGGTACCATTCCTTCTGAAACTATTCCAATCAATAGAAAAAGAGGGAATCCTCCCTAACTCATTTTATGAGGCCAACATCATCCTGATACCAAAGCCTGGCAGAGACACAACAAAAAAAGAGAATTTTAGACCCATATCCCTGATGAACATCAATGCAAAAATCCTCAATAAAATACTGGCAAACCGGATTCAGCAGCACATCAAAAAGCTTATCCACCATGATCAAGTGGGCTTCATCCCTGGGATGCAAGGCTGGTTCAACATTCTCAAATCAATCAACGTAATCCAGCATATAAACAGAACCAAAGACAAGAACCACATGATTATCTCAATAGATGCAGAAAAGGCTTTTGACAAAATTCAACAGCCCTTCATGCTAAAAACGCTCAATAAATTCGGTATTGATGGAACGTACCTCAAAATAATAAGAGCTATTTATGACAAACCCACAGCTAATATCATACTGAATGGGCAAAAACTGGAAAAATTCCCTTTGAAAACTGGCACAAGACAGGGATGCCCTCTCTCACCACTCCTATTCAACATAGTGTTGGAAGTTCTGGCTAGGGCAATCAGGCAAGAGAAAGAAATCAAGGGTATTCAGTTAGGAAAAGAAGAAGTCAAATTGTCCCTGTTTGCAGATGACATGATTGTATACTTAGAAAACCCCATCGTCTCAGCCCAAAACCTTCTTAAGCTGATAAGCAACTTCAGCAAAGTCTCAGGATACAAAATTAATGTGCAAAAATCACAAGCATTCTTATACACCAGTAACAGACAAGCAGAGAGCCAAATCAGGAATGAACTTCCATTCACAATTGCTTCAAAGAGAATAAAATACCTAGGAATCCAACTTACAAGGGATGTAAAGGACCTCTTCAAGGAGAACTACAAACCACTGCTCAGTGAAATCAAAGAGGACACAAACAAATGGAAGAACATACCATGCTCATGGATAGGAAGAATCAATATCGTGAAAATGGCCATACTGCCCAAGGTTATTTATAGATTCAATGCCATCCCCATCAAGCTACCAATGAGTTTCTTCACAGAATTGGAAAAAATTGCTTTAAAGTTCATATGGAACCAAAAAAGAGCCCGCATTGCCAAGACAATCCTAAGTCAAAAGGACAAAGCTGGAGGCGTCACGCTACCTGACTTCAAACTATACTACAAGGCTACAGTAACCAAAACAGCATGGTACTGGTACCAAAACAGAGATATAGACCAATGGAACAGAACAGAGTCCTCAGAAATAATACCACACATCTACAGCCATCTGATCTTTGACAAACCTGAGAGAAACAAGAAATGGGGAAAGGATTCCCTATTTAATAAATGGTGCTGGGAAAATTGGCTAGCCATAAGTAGAAAGCTGAAACTGGATCCTTTCCTTACTCCTTATACGAAGATTAATTCAAGATGGATTAGAGACTTAAATGTTAGACCTATTACCATAAAAACCCTAGAAGTAAATCTAGGTAGTACCATTCAGGACACAGGCATGGGCAAGGACTTCATGTCTAAAACACCAAAAGCAATGGCAGCAAAAGCCAAAATTGACAAATGGGATCTAATTAAACTAAAGAGCTTCTGCACAGCAAAAGAAACTACCATCAGAGTGAACAGGCAACCTACAGAATGGGAGAAAATTTTTGCAATCTACTCATCTGACAAAGGGCTAATTTCCAGAATCTACAAAGAACTCAAACAAATATACAAGAAAAAAACAAACAACCCCATCCAAAAGTGGGCAAAGGATATGAACAGACATTTCTCAAAAGAAGACATTCATACAGCCAACAGACACATGAAAAAATGCTCATCATCACTCGCCATCAGAGAAATGCAAATCAAAACCACAATGAGATACCATCTCACACCAGTTAGAATGGCAATCATTAAAAAATCAGGAAATGACAGGTGTTGGAGAGGATGTGGAGAAATAGGAACACTTTTACACTGTTGGTGGGATTGTAAACTAGTTCAACCATTATGGAAAACAGTATGGCAATTCCTCAAGGATCTAGAACTGGATGTACCATATGACGCAGCCATCCCACTACTGGGTATATACCCAAAGGATTATAAATTATTCTACTACAAAGACACATGCACACGTATGTTTATTGCGGCACTATTCACAATAGCAAAGACTTGGAATCAACCCAAATGTCCATCAGTGACAGACTGGATTAAGAAAATGTGGCACATATACACCATGGAATACTATGCAGCCATAAAAAAGGATGAGTTTGCGTCCTTTGTAGGGACATGGATGCAGCTGGAAACCATCATTCTTAGCAAACTATCACAAGAAGAGAAAACCAAACACCACATGTTCTCACTCATAGGTGGGAACTGAACAATGAGTTCACTTGGACTCGGGAAGGGGAACATCACACACTGGGGCCTATCATGGGGAGGGGGGAGGGGGGAGGGATTGCATTGGGGAGTTATACCTGATATAAATGATGAATTGATGGGTGCTGACGAGTTGATGGGTGCAGCACACCAACATGGCACAAGTATACATATGTAACAAACCTGCACGTTATGCACATGTACCCTAGAACTTAAAAGTATAATAAAAATAAAATAAAATAAAATAACTGTTATCATAGAAACCATGCATTGTAATTTTCACTTCTAATTCCAGGAAATATGCTCTTAAATGGTCATTAATCCTAAAATCAGTTTTAACATTATGTGAATTAAACTCGTTGAATCAATAAATTGACATTTATTCATTTATGGCAATATGTGAGGAGAATTATTTCAATGAATAAATAAATACTAAAGAAACTCCAAAATATTGAACAGGTATGTTTTAAACAAACAAAAACCTCTCAATAACTTCTGTTTCACCTTAATACCTTATTTCTCCAAGTTTCCTTGTATATATCTAAAAAATTGATAAAAAGCATACAATATACACATATCAAATTCTCACTAATATATGAAAAAATAACACTATTTGTACTATATAGCTCCTATACCAATTCCTATATATATATATATCTATCTATCTATGCTACAGGTATAGGCATATATCTATTTAGATATTTCTATCATGGAAACTTTATCCAAATATAAATATAAAATTAAAAGCTTTCTAGACAGAGTTTAAAATTCAATCCGATTTGAAAGATAAATGATATTCCTCTAGTCAAGGCCATGGCTCAAAAAGAACTTCAAACAGCACACTGGGCCTACAATGTAACCAGCTTCAAAACTAAACTTAATTTATAATTTGAACCTCTCTGATAAACAAACAATAATTTTTTAATTATAAACAAAATTGTGTATTATATTAGACAAATTCAACATCTTAGTGACAGGCAATCATTTCTAGTTGTGAAGAACAACAAAAAACCTCTCGAGGGCAATTTCATTTAAGTGTAATTCTATGACTTTTAAACTCTGACAAGCGCTTCATTTTAATTTCCGTCATCATACACATTCATATTTTATGTAATTACTTAGAGTTAATTCATTTATATTTATGAGCAAATTAAGCAAAATTAAAATTAAAATGCCACTAATAAGTTCTTTTCGCTTATTTCAGTGAATAAAAATGTTTGACCTGAAGGTTATGAAATTATTCTATCTGTAGCATCTCTGATGAAGGATACATATAAACATAATTTTCCTAAGATCTGGGACAGAGTCATTCCAGATTCATAATCTGAATTATTTGAATAGGGGATGTTTTTATATCTCACTTTGCTTTTGGTGTTGATGCTCATCGGATTATGACAGTTGAGGTCACCCATCACATCATGATTGTTTTGTTTTTCCCCTAGCTGCTGAGTAGCACCTGGAGCTCAGGTGACCCTCTCTAAAGAGTCATCAATACTTATCTTACTTTTTCATATGTCATATAACAATATGAAAGTTTTTATTAAACATCTCAATATGTAGAAAGCTTTTGGCAAATACCCTTCTTTTAAAAAAAGGCGTAACAGAGTTTTATGGATTAACGAAAAGTCAAATTTTAAGTTACATTATATTTATTTAAAATGTATCATCTTTCTATCTATCCATGTATGTAGTTTTTTTTTGTTTTTTTTTGTTTTTTTTGTTTTTTTTTTGAGACACAGACTCACTCTGTTGCTCAGGCTGGAGTGCAGTGGCACCATCTCGGCTCACTGCAACCTCTCCCTTGGGTTCAAGCAATTCTCATGCCTCAGCCTCCCGAGTAGCTGGGATTACAGGCACCCGCCCGCCACCACACCTGGCTACTTTTCGTATTTTTACTAGAGACAGGATTTCACCATGTTGACCAGGATGGCCTCAAACTCCTGACCTCAGGTGATCCACCTGTCTCGGCCTCCCAAAATGCTGGGATTACTGGCATGAGCCACCATATCTATCTATCTATCTATCTATCTATCTATCTATCTATCTATCTATCTATCTATCTATCCATCTATCTAATTTGAATATAAAAGCCCTCTTTCTCTGTGGTTGATCATTGGACCATGGGTTCTCTGCATCTTTATTGAGTTAGGACTTTTTTACAGAGATAAACCACCTGAGTGGTATTAGATTAATATTTAGGTTGTTTTAGCCACAAACCAACTTTTCAACCTGTACCATAATCATTGGCTTTTTTGTTGAATGAACTATGAAAAGATAAATGATTCTTTGTTGGAGACATTCATTTTATATGATGTATAAGTACACATATAAATCAAACTATATATCCCTCCATCCTATCTATTTATTTATTCATCTATCATATCTGTCAATCATATCTACCATCTACCTATCATCAGTCTGTCTATCCATGCATCCATCTATGCTATCTATCCATTCATCCATCATATCTATGTATGTATGTGTCTATCATCTATCTATCTATCTATCTATATATCTATCTATCTATCTATCTATCACCCATCCATCATCTATCATCTATATACCCATCTATCATCCATGTGTCTATCTATCTGTCATCCATCTATCTATTTATCTGTCAATGCATCTATCTACCTACCTGTCTGTCTCTCTATCTCATCTGTCTAATCTGCCTCATCACTCTCTCTCTCTCTCTCTCTAACTCATCTATCTATCTAATCTATCTATTCTATCAGTCTATCCACCGATCTCATCTATCTATCTCATCTGTCTATCTAGCTATCTATCCATCTATCGAATCTATCTGTCTTTCAATTCATCCTTGCCAAATACTTGTTTAGTTTTGGAGAAAATCAAGCATATTTTTAGTCAGCTACCTACATGAGGAAGTATGGTTAAAACTCAAGCAACAAATTGATTCATTCTCATTGTGAAATGAACCATATTGTGCTGTTGTTGCTTCTGCCTTGGAAGCAGGGGGCAGCTTCCAGAGATTCCTTTTCGTGTTTTCTTCTTCTGCCTCAACTTCTATGCCTGGTATGATGGCTGGGATTTCCTTTTTCATGTGCTGTGTGCCATCTTGGCTATAGTGGCTAGATGGACACTGGCCTGCACTGAATCTATATATTTTTTCCTTGTTTGCCCCACCTACTATCCAGGTCCCTTAATAGCCATATTGCTTTTGTGTCGGTCCCCTTTTACCATTAAAAGTCAAGCCACAATTATATCAATATTATGCTACAGCATAATATGGACACAGTCATATCTCTTGATTGGTTGTTCCTGCCTAAGAGCAAACTAAAATTTGAATCTATTTTATTCCTCTTTTTGGTCAACCCATCTTCAAAATTATTTCTTTTCTATCATTTCTCCATTGCAAAGTCTAATGTCCAAATTAGAAACAATTCACATAACCTGTAAACAATGAAAACGGATATTTGCTTCTTTCTTAGAAAGAAAGACTTTCCTTTACATAGCATGTAGTTGATTGGGAATAACAGGAAGAAGGAATGAGCATGCTCTGTAAAATTAGAGGATAAGAAATAGATTGCAGGTTGACTAAGTTTCTGACTTGCATTGACATTGTATTTCAATATCTTAACACCGTTTCTACCATAACTACCAAATTAAAAATTCACACTTAATCATGTACCAAGTTATGGCTACAACAAATAGGTTATGTCAAACTGTTAAACCAAAAGTTTATCAAGGAATACGTTGGGAAAGCCATCATTCACAAAAGTGGCACCAGTAGGATCTTCAAATAGCCACACAGATCACATCGTTTTGTGATCTTTGTACTCTGTTTGCACAATTCTCATAAGTGGATATTCTTCTGATTTGGGAAACATAATGAAATGAATGCTTACAGTGGCTGCGTTTTAGGTAATTAATGATAAAGTGAGATGCAGGTGAAAAAGTTACACCCACAAGATAATCTTATGATAGCATGACTGTGCTGTTCTTTCTGCAGTTCAATCAATACAGTATGCTGATTGAACAACTCAACTGCAGGAATTTTCTTCTTGGTCAAAGAGGAAATGATAATTGCTTGCAATTTTCATGGATGTATGGATGTAAATCATGACATAGCAACTGTTTATTAACCATGAAAAGGAATTCAATTATGATATCAAATCTCTCTACATGATAAAGGTCTGTATCTCCATCTGTTTATCTACCTCTCTGTGTCTAGGTTTTCTTATCTTTAAGTTGGAACTATACTTTCCTTCACCTTATACATTTGTAGTGAAGATTAAAAGTGCTAATTCATATAGCGTATTTTGAGTAGACTGGTATAAGATAAATGCTCTAGAAATATTTGCTGTTGCTATAATAATCATCATCATGTGCAAGTATATAGTATTGTTATATTATTACATATATAATATTAAAAATACTTATATAATACAATATTTACATTATTATATTATTTGTCATTGTATAATATATATTTATATAATACAATTATATATTTGTATAACAATTATATTATTAATTGTATTATATATAAACAACAATTATTATTATTACCTATGCAGGTTAACAAAATGAGCAGAATTTCAATTCACATATAGTATCGGCCTCTATTACTACAAATGGCAAATACAATAGAATCTTTGTGACCTGAATTCATTTCCTAGAATACTTTAAGTTAAAAAATATCACTGTAATATTCAGTCTTACAAGCATCCAGGAAATTTGACATCTATCAGCTCTTCTCATTAAACGCATGACACAAAATGACAAGGGAGATCAGAAAATTGAACTTTTTTTTTTTTTTTGGTGTCATGTTCATTTATCTCCAACAAATAATTAGATTTGTTTGAAAGCGCCTAATTTCCTTGGAGTCAAAATAACTCATCTTAGTTCGTTTACAGGATAGGCACCCTTATTTTATCACATACTTGCGAGGTTAAAAATCCTTCTATATGTTATTTAGTGCGAAAGAGTGATTAAGTGGTTTTGTTACACATAAAATTTTTACATAATGTGATTTTAATGTACAAATACTAAATTTTTTCAGATTCCAAGAAATTTGGCACTTAAGATATATCTTAAAATATAAAAAAGATTCTTCACTCAATGAAATAAATGTTATTTTTATATTTTATAAAATTTTTTGGATAAATGTTATTCTTTCTGCTAAAAATAAGATGCTGTCATTGCTTTAACTGAATGAATTTTTAACTTAAAACAAATCTATGTAAAACCAAAATAGAGATCTGAGAATAAACTGTTGTGAGTTAAAGGGAAAATTATCTTTGTATCCTGCGAAATGGAATATATTATCCAATAAATTTCCAACAAATGGGCAAACATTCTAGAAATGAGTTTACAATGTTTAGAGCCCATTATTGTAAAAGAAACTAATGCATAATTTTAAAAGAGGGAGTGTTGGTTTTTTAGATTCCCCAACCACAAATTTTATTCAGATTTTATTATCTGGCTTTAAAAAAAACGATTACTTTAGATGGGAAAAATAAATTGTTGTAGTGTCTAATTATAAGAACATATTGAGTAGGAAAAAAAATCGAGGCTTTTCCTATAAAGTTAATTAAGCACACATAAATTGCTCTTCTAAGGACACTGAGTCTGGTAAAAGTGGGCAGAAACTGTGGGCACCAGTTCTATATATCAATAGACTCATGCAATTTTGATATATTATAAATTAATCCCAGACTGTAAACCCTGTGCCAACTAGCAACGTTGTCTGAGAGCTACAAGGTTACAACCCCAAACTCAGAAATTAATTCAAGTTGTTGCCGTTAATACTGTGTTCAGCTTTCTTTTTCTTTTTTCTTGTTTTGGGTGGTTAACATTTTTGCTGGTCAGTTCATAATTTTGCTCAAAACGAGGCTATTATGTAAAACCTGTAAAGAAAATTATGTGCGTAATCCGGTGAGTAATACTAGCTGAGCACTGATGAATGTTCCCCTCACCAATTTCTATTTCCAGGGTCCCTTTTCTTTTCCAAGCAGAATAATAAAACATGTCACAGGACTTCACTAATTGGTATTATTGCTTCTAGGCCTCTGATTCATGTCTGACTTTAAAAAGCTCTGCAGCAAAGAAAGAGGAGCTGGACTTTGTGGTATTAAATTGTCAAGAATTACTCAGAAAGGCTTTCACAGCTATTACTGTTACTAATGCAGCATGTTTTATTAAACCCTCATTCAGACAAATCATTTCACATTGCTGCCTACTGTTTTGACTCAATTTCCCTCTAACAAAAAGGTAAAAAAACTAAAAACACTTTCCTTCCTTAAAAATATTTGGAATATATTATCTCAATTTGTGAAGGGAAGATAATGATGTATTTCTTACACTGAAAAGGACGTATGGAACTTGGAGATAGTTTGCAGTCCAACTCAAACAACTAAGATTCTTTTGTCTAGGGGATGACAGCTAGTTTTTGGTCAAAAGATAGGCTTATATTAGTACAATCAAATGATGAAGGGCCTCTTGTTTATAGTCTATTTCTTTATTCAGTACTGATAATGGTGAGAGTCTTTGGTGGGAGAAAATATATGTGTGTGTGTGTGTGCGTGTGTGTGTGTGTGTGTGTGTGTGTGCATGACATACAGGCAACATTAAGAGGGAGTGTAGTCTGCCTAGTAGATGTTTTAATTTTTTTAGTTTTTGAGAGAGGATCTTGCTCTGTCGCCCAGGCTGGAGTGCAGTGGTGTGATCTTGGCTCACTGCAACCTCTGTCTCCTGGGATCAAGTGATCCTTCCACCTCAGCTTCCTCCTGAATAGCTCAGACTACAGACATGTACCACCACAGCCAGCTAATTTTTGTATTTTTATAGAGAAGGGGTCTTGCTTTGTTGCTGATATGGTTTGGCTGTGTCCCCACCCAAATCTCATCTTGAATTGTAGTTTCCGTAATCCCGTGTCCTAGGAGGGATCCAGTGGGAGGTAATTTAATCACAGGGGCTGTTACCCTCATATTCTTCTTGTGATAGTGAGTTCTCACAAGATCTGATGGTTTTATAAGGGGCTTTTTCCCCTTTTGCTCTGGACTTCTTTTTGCTGCCGCCATGTGAAGTACGTGTTTGCCTTCCCTTACACCATGATTGTAAGTTTCCTGAGGCCTCCTCAGCCATGTGGAACTGAGAGTCAATTCAACCTCTTTCCTTTGTACATTACCCAGTCTCGGATATGTCTTTATTAGCAGCATGAGAATGGACTAATGCAGTTGTCCAAGCTGGTCTCAAACTCCCGGCCTCAAGCAGTTCTCCCACTTTGTCCTCCCAAAGTGCTGGAACTACAGGCATGAGCCACTGTTCCTGGCCGGCCTAACAGTTTTTATCTGAAACTCTAATCGAGTTTTTAATGGGTCCCAGATAAAGTGAAGGCATTTGATTTCAACTATTTGCAATTGAAAAGTTAATCCTTTGGTTTTTCTACAGAATGAATTTATAATGTATTACACATACCAGAACACCTGTGGGAGAGAAATAACTATTAACTCTTATGCTGGAACAAGAGGAATACACCAGAATTGGCCCAGGCACCTGGAACATACGGTTATCCAAAGGTTCTACCCTAATTCATAATTGTCAGAAAGACATTTCAAGGACAGGAACTCCAGCATTGGTCTGTGTACAAAATGATGGTCAAATGAACCAATAAATGCAAAGATAAAGGAGATGGGAGAGGATGTTTCTGAATCATACATGTTTTAGAAGATAGACTTCAATATTGCAGAACACCATAATCTGTGGATATTAAGTTTATTACATTCACACATACTTTTTACCCACTTTTGAACTCTGCATTTTGGTACCCCGTAATAGATTATCGATCTATCTATCTATCTATCTATCTATCTATCTATCTATCTATCTATCTGTCTGTCTATCCTCTATCTACCTGTCTTTCCTTCTTTCTGAGTACACATATTGTACTGTTTTCATTTTACTCCCTTTCTTTTCTCCCACTCATAAAATTTTGATGATGGATACACTGCCCTGGGACTTGTTTGTTTAAACATGCACTTATTGGTACATCATTTTGAAACATATTCTTTAAAACTTCTGAAATTTATATTGATAGACAATCCCTCATCATTTGGATTTTATGGCTTCCTCATGTTACTGATGGGAACCCAGGTATTGGTCTAATTATTACTTCTATGTATGTGATCTGTGATTTTTCTCTGGTTGCAGTTGGGTTTTTATTTGGTCCAGTAAACACCCAGTTGTGCTTCTGAGCATCCATTCTATTGCTACACTGTAATAAGCATCGTTTTCTCTCCTCATGTCTCATTGTTTTGGAGCAATAAAATTGTCCTAATAATTTAAGCATGACTTGTAGAGCATGTCTTTCTATCTAAACCTGGTGCAAATATGTCTTTTCTTTGTTAACTGATGTAATGGTTAATTGCATGTGTCAGCTTGACTGACCTAAGGGATGCTCAGAGAGCGGGTAAAATATTATTTGTGAGTGTGTCTCTGAGAGTGTTTCTGGAAGAGATTAGCGTTAGAATAAGTAGACTGGGTGATATGGTTTCACTGTGTTCCCACCCAAATCTCATCTTGAATCGTAGCTCCCATAATTTCCAAGTGTTGTGGGAGGGACCTGGTGGGAGGTAATTGAATCATGAGGTGTGGGTCTTTCCCATGCTGTTCTTGTGATAGGGAATAAGTCTCATGAGATCAGATGGTTTTATAAAAGGGTGTTTTTCTACACACGCTCTCTTTTCTGCTGCCACGTAAGACATGACTTTGCTCCTTGTTTGCCTTCCACCATGATTGTAAGGCCTTGCCAGTCATGTGGAACTTGAGTTAATCAAACCTCTTTCCTTTATAAATTACTGACTTTTGGTTATGTCCTTATAGCAGCATGTACTGTTATGGGCTGATTTGGGTCTCCCTAAAATTCATACATTGAAGCCCTTATCCACAAGGGGATTGTATTTAAATATAGGGCCTTTAAAGAGATAATTAAGCTTAAACGAGATCGTTAGGATGTGCCCTAATCCAATAGGACTGGTGTCCTTATAAAAAGAGGAGATTAGAACACAAACAAATACAGAGGGACAACCATGTGAGAACACAGGGAGAAGACAGTGTCTACAAGTCCAGGAGAGAGGACTTAAGAGGAAACAGTGCTGCCCATACCTTGATCTTGGATTTCCAGACTCCAGAACTGTGAAAAAGCAAATTTCCAGTTTTTTAAAATTTACCCAGTCTGTGGTATTTTGATATGACAGCCCTAACAAACCAAGACATAGGTTTTATCACCCATTCTATGTCAAGCATCAGTCTTACACATGTATCTCAAATATTGCTACATCCTAAGATTCGGGCTCCATCAGCATCAATGTAGCAGACTAGGGTAAAGAATTGTGAGATAGTGAGGTAGCAAAAATACCTCTAAGACTTGTGTGGACACACAAAGGCTGAATGTTGCCAAGATGGTAAAGATGTATTGCTGACACTGTTACGTGAAAGTCAACTGCTTGTAGGGATTGTTGCTTATTGAGATAGAGAATAAATAAATGGGAAGGAAAATGAAACACAGTCATTTGCAAATGAAACACAGTCATTGGCTACCACCATATCTACATGCCAGGCAGCAGCATTTGTAATAATTTGTTTCTGAGAAGAGATAAAGAATGTGTCTGAATAGCAGCTGTCAAGTGAGCATGGCATGAAACCCTAGTCTGAGCTACTACTGAGATTTTCCATGAACTTCTTCTGGCTTCTTTAGTGATGGACATGTTAACATGGGGTGCAAAAGGCACCTCCACCTGTGGTTGGAAACGTGAGTTGCCTCTTTGAACATGTATTCATCTCTAAAAGTTTCTAATGATCGTCTTCTACTTTTCTTCCTGACTGAACAGCTCAGAAACCTAAAATTACATTTTCCAGTTAATCTTCCAACCAGCTGTCAAACTTAAGTTCTTTGAGTTAAATGCACTTGTGTGAGATATGAAAGCAGAGCTGACTTAGGTGATCAGAGAGGCAGGTGTGAGAAATCATTGTGTAGGTACAGGTCATGGCACACATGGCCTTGACCATGTTAGAACCAAGCAGCTTGGGAGGTGGACCAGGCAGTTCCCCTGGAAGTAGCTTAATGCTGGCTTCATTGAGAGCCTGCACCTGTCAAGGAACTTTGGGACTCAATCCTGGAAGAAGAGTCTCACAGCATATTCCAGAACTTCTAACAAATAAAGTGCAAGGTAAACTTAAAAATCAAAAAGTTTACTCACAGTCCAAATTGTTCATTAGACCACATATATAAGCCAATTCCCAAATATTATTTTATAATTAAAATAGCAAACGGGGGGGGGCTGAAATCTGACATATTTTATGACACTACAGATTATATTTGAGATACTAAAATGAAATGCAAAGCGAATTCTAATGACTAAATTGCAGGACATTTACATGTACAGTTTTGGTGGTGATCATTTTTGCAGGAAGAAAAAGAAAGAAATCACACAGTTCAACTCACAGCAGGTACCCAAACTTTATTTCTGCCATAAACTTTTAGCCTTATAAACTATAATTTATAAAATTTATAAAATTTGTAAATATTTACAGCATTTATAGAAGTTTTTAAACGTTAAACCAGGTAATATTTTAGGCACATAATCTTCAGAGTTTTCACTCCACACCATAACATTTATCATTCTCAATAATTCCTCCAGTTGTCATACATAGGTTGAATGGAATTGTGGAAGTTGTACAATTGTCCATTTTTACTTGTGTAAATTGTACATTGTATAAATACAATTCCTCTTGTCACAAAACCTTGCCTTACAATAGGTATCTGAATAGAATTTCCTCCTAAAATAATACTGACAGAGAGAATAAGGTTTCTTCTTCTTTCTTTCTTCATATATTGTATCTTATATATGCATTTTGTTTGCCCTTTTCATGCTTTAAAAATATCAGTATCTTTCTTCCATTCCAAGATGGCTGAATAGGAACAGCTCTGGTCTGCAGCTCCCAGTATGATCGAAGAAGAAAACGGGTGATTTCTGCATTTCCAACTGAGGTACCTGGTTCATCTCATTGGGACTGGTTGGACAGTGGGTACAGCACATGGAAGGCAAGCCAAAGCAGGGCGGGGCATCACCTCACCCAGGAAGCACAAGGGGTTGGGGGATTTTCCTTTCCTAGCCAAGGGAAGCCATGACAGATTGCACCAGAAAATTTGGGACACCCTTGCCCAAATACTGTACTTTTCCAGTGATCTTAGCAAACAGCAAACCTGTAGATTATATCCCGCACCTGGCTTAGCAGGTCCCATGCCCACAGAGCCTTGCTCTCTGCTAGCACAGCAGTCTGGCTGGGGGAGGGGCTTCTACCATTGTTGAGGCATGAGTAGGTAAACAAAGTGGCCAGGGAAGCTCAAACTGGGCAGAGCCCACTGCAGCTCAGCAAGGCCTGTTTCCTCTGCACATTCCACCTCTGTGGGCAGGGCATAGCTGAACAAAAGGCAGCAGAAACTTCTGCAGACTTAAACATCCCTGTCTGAAAGCTCTGAAGAGAGTAGTGGTTATCCCAGCAAGGTGTTTGAGCTCTGAAAACAGACAGAGTGCCTCCTCAAGTGGGTCCCTGACCCCCATATAGTCTAACTGGGAGTCACCTCCCAGTAGGGGCCGACTAACACCTCATACAGGCAGGTGGCCCTCTGGGACCAAGCTTCCAGAGAAAGGATCAGGCAGCAATATTTGCTATTCTGCAATATTTGCTGTTCTGCAGCCTCTGCTGGTGATACCCAGGCAAACAGGGTCTGGAGTGGACCTCCAGCAAACTCCAACAGACCTGCAGCCGAGGGACCTGTTAGAAGGAAAACTAACAAAAAGAAAGGAAGAGTATCAATATCAACAAAAGGGCATCCACACCAAAACCCCACCTGCAGGTCACCAACATCAAAGACCAAAGGTAGATAAAACCACAAACATGGAGAGAAACCAGAGCAGAAAAGCTGAAAATTCTAAAATCCAGACAGCCTTTTCTCCTCCAAAGGATCACAGCTCCTCACGAGCAATGGAACAATGCTGGATGGAGAATGACTTTGACGAGGTGACAGAAGTAGGCTTCAGAAGGTCAGTAATAACAAACTTCTCCAACCTAAAGAAGGATGTTTGAATCCATCGCAAGGAAGCTAGAAACCTTGAAAAAAGATTAGACGAATGGCTAACTAGAATAAACAATGTAGAGAAGACCTTAAATGACCTGACGGAGCTGAAAACCATGGCACGAGAACTACGTGATGCATGCACAAGCTTCAATAGCTGATTTGATCAAGTAGAAGAAAGGGTATCAGTGATTGAAGATCAAATGAATGAAATGAAGCAAGAAGAGAAGTGTAGAGAAAAAAGAGTAAAAAGAAATGAACAAAGCCTCCAAGAAATATGGGACTATGTGAAAAGACCAAATCTACGTTTGATTGGTGTACCTGAAAGTGACGGGGAGAATGGAACCAAGTTGGAAAACACTCTTCAGGATATTATCCAGGAGAACTTCCCCAACATAGCAAGGCAGGCCAATATTCAAATTCAGGAAATACAGAGAACACCACAAAGATACTCCTCGAGAAGAGCAACCCCAAGGCACATAATTGTCAGATTCACCAAGGTTGAAATGAAGGAAAAAATGTTAAGGGCAGCCAGAGAGAAAGGTCAGGTTACCAACAAAGGGAAGCCCATCAGACTAACAGCAGATTTCTTGGCAGAAACTCTACAAGCCAGAAGAGAGTGGGGGCCAATATTCAACTTTCTTAAAGAAAAGAATTTTCAACCAAGAATTTCAAATCCAGCCAAACTAAGCTTCATAAGTGAAGGAGAAATAAAATCCTTTACAGACAAGCAAATGCTGAGAGATTTTGTCACCACCAGGCTTGACTCACAAGAGCTCCTGAAGGAAGCACTAAACATGGAAAGAAACAACTGGTACCAACCACTGCAAAAACATGCCAAATTGTAAAGGCCATTGATGCTAGGAAGAAATTGCATCAACTAATGGGCAAAATAACCAGCTAACATCATGACAGGATCAAATTCACACATAACAATATTAACCTTAAATGTAAATGGGCTAAATGCCCCAATTAAAAGACACAGACTGGCAAATTGGATAAAGCATCAAGACCCATCAGTGTACTCTATTCAGGAGACCCATCTCACGTGCAGAGACACACATAGGCTCAAAATAAAGGGATGGAGGACGATCTGCCAAGCAAATGGAAAGCAGAAAAAAAAAAGCAGGGGTTGCAATCCTAGTCTCTGATAAAACAGACTTTAAACCAACAAAGATCAAAAGAGGCAAAGAAGGCCATTACATAATGGTAAAGAGATCAATTCAACAAGAAGAGCTAACTATCCTAAATATATATGCACCCAATACAGGAGCATCCAGATTCATAAAGCAAGCCCTTAGAGACCTACAAAGATACTTAGACTCCCACATAATAATCAGGGGACACTTTAACACCCTACTGTCAACATTAGACAGATCAACGAGACAGAAAGTTAACAAGGATATTCAGGACTTGAACTCAGCTCTGCACCAAGGGGACCTAATAGACATCTACAGAACTCTCCACCCCAAATCAACAGAATATTCGTTTTCCCAGCACCACATCGGACTTGTCCCAAAATTGACCACATAGTTGGAAGTAAAGCACTCCTCAGCAAATGTAAAATAACAGAAATTATAACAAACCGTCTCTCAGACCACAGTGCAATCAAACTAAAACTCAGGATTAAGAAACTCACTCAAAACTGCACAACTACATGGAAACTGAACAACCTGCTCCTGAATGACTACTGGGTAAATAATGAAATGAAGGCAGAAATAAAGATGTTCTTTGAAACCAATGAGACCAAAAACACAAAGTATCAGAATCCCTGGGACACATTTAAAGCATTGTGTAGAGGGAAATTTATAGCACTAAATGCCTGCAAGAGAAAGCAGGAAAGATATAAAATTGACACCCTAACATCACAAGTAAAAGAGCTAAAGAAGCAAGGCAAACACATTCAAAAGCTAGCTGAAGGCAAGAAATGACTAAGATCAGAGCAGAACTGAAGGAGATAAAGACACAAAAAACCTTCAAAAAATCAACGAATCCAGGAGCTGGTTTTTTGAAAAGATCAACAAAATAGATAGACCACTAGCAAGACTAATAAAGAAGAAAAGAGAGAAGAATAAAATGGAGGCAATAAAAAATGATAAGGAGATATCACCACCGATCCCACAGAAATACAAACTACCATCAGAGAATACTATAAACTTCTCAATGCAAATAAACTAGAAAATCTAGAAGAAATGGATACATTCCTGGACACATACACCTTCCCAAGACTAAACCAGGAAGAAATTGAATCTCTGAAAAGACCAATAACTGGCTCTGAAATTGAGGCAATAATTAATAGCTTACCAACCAAAGAAAGTCCAGGACCAGACAGATTGACAGCTGAATTGTACCAGAGGTACAAAGAGGAGCTGGTACCATTCCTTCTTTATTCCAATCAATAGAAAAAGAGGGAATCCTCCCTAACTCATTTTATGAGGCCAGCATCATCCTGATACCAAAGCCTGGCAGAGACACAACAAAAAAAAAGAGAATTTTAGACCCATATTCCTGATGAACATCAATGCGAAAATCCTCTATAAAATACTGGCAAACCAAATCCAGCAGTACATCTAAAAGCTTATCCACCATGATCAAGTGGGCTTCATCCCTGGGGTGCAAGGTTGGTTCAACATACACAAATCAATAAACGTAATCCATCACATAAACAGAACCATCAACAAAAACCACATGATTATCTCAATAGATGCAGAAAAGGCCTTCAACAAAATTCAACAGCCCTTCATGCTAAAAACTCTCAATAAACTGGTATTGATGGAATGTATCTCAAAATAATAAGAGTTATTTATGACAAACCCACAGCCAATATCATACTGAATGGGCAAAATTGTCCCTGTTTGCAGATGACGTGATTGTATGTTTAGAAAACCCAATCGTCTCACCCCAAAATCTCCTTAAGCTGATAAGCAACTTCAGCAAAGTCTCAGTATACAAAGTCAATGGGCAAAAATCACAAGCATTCTCATGAGCGAACTCCCATTCACAATTGCTATGAAGAGAATAAAATGCCTGGGAATCCAACTTACAAAGGATGTGAAGGACCTCTTTAAGCAGAACTACAAACCACTGCTCTACAAAATGAAAGAGGACACAAACAAATGGAAAAATATTCCATGCTCATGGATAGGAAGAATCAATATCGTGAAAATGGCCATACTGCCCCGCCCAAGGTAATTTATAGATTCAATGCCATCCCCATCAAGCTACCAATGACTGTATTCACAGAATTGGAAAAAACTACTTTAAAGTTCATATGAAACCAAAAAAGAGCCCACGTTGCCAAGCCAATCCTAAGCAAAAAGAATAAAGCTGGATGCATCACACTACCTGGCTTCAAATTATACTACAAGGCTACAGTAACCAAAACAGCATGGTACTGGTACCAAAACAGAGATATAGACCAATGGAACAGAACAGAGGCCTCAGAAATAACACCACACATCTACAACTATCTGATCTTTGACAAACCTGACAAAAACAAGAAATGGGGAAAGGTTTCCTATTTAATAAATGGAGCTGGGAAAACTGGCTAGTCATATGTACAAAGCTGAAACTGGATCCTTTCCTTACACCTTATAGAAAAATTAATTCAAGATGGATTAAAGACTTAAATGTTAGACCTAATGCCATAAAAATCCTAGAAGAAATCCTAGGCAACACGATTCAGGACATAGGCATGGGCAAAAACTTCATGAATAAAATACCAAAAGTAATGGCAACAAAAGCCAAAATAGACAAATGGGATCTAATTAAATCAAATTAAATTAAATTAAGTAGGTTTTTAGGTCAAATTTCAAGAAAATTGAGACGTGTATTTTCTTATACCAGAAATATTTATGGTTATCGTATCTGTCACTACAACATAGGATAAAATATCGAAATGCATAGAGCAGACAGTATCATTCAACTTATTATTGGATTTGGAATTATTCCTTAATTAAAAAAATTAAGAGACAGGGTCTATTGCCCAGGCTGGAGTGCAGTGGTGTGATTATAGCTCACTACAGCTTCAAACTCTTGGGCTCAAGCAATTCTCCTGCCTCACCCTCCCAAGTAGCTGAGACTACAGATGCACCACCACGTCTGGCTAATTTTTAAATTTTCTGTAGAGACAGGGTTTTGCTATGTTGCCCAGGCTGGTTTTGAACTCCTGGCTACAAGCAATCCTCCTGCCTCAGCCTCAAACTGCTGGGATTATAGGTGTGATCCACTGTGCCCTTAACTTTGATGGGTAAACGGAATTGTAGGGAAAATCATATGGCCATCACAGTAATAGCCACACTTTCTCCCGTATCAGTGGCTGGATGAGGTCAATCACCTTAGCGGGTGCTTTTCAATTAGTATTTCTAATTCCCACAACAATCATGGATGAATTAAGGGCAATCTATTTGTTTGAAAGGAAGAAAATAAGATTTGTATAATTGGCATAATTTTATACATGTCCAAATTATGATAAGCTAGGTAATTTGCACAATTCCATTCAGAGTGTATGTGATGAATCCAGTCAGTGAATCAACTTCATTTTGATCCAAAACCCACTTTATCCTGGAATGTGATTCAGAAAAGACGAAGAAAATAAAAGTGTCAAAATAGACTTTCAGACATCTTGATCACTGGGAAGTCTTGAGAAAGATGTGGGGAGAATATAATATACATTCCAAGTACATAAAGCACAATCAGTATTCAATAATTTATAAATGATACCAGCTGGGCTCCAGTTCTTGGGTAGAATTTTTTTTGTTTTTTTTTGTTTTTTTGAGACAGGATGTCACTCTGTCACCCAGGCTGGAGTGCAGTGGTGCAAACACGGCCCACTACTGCGTCCACTTCCTGAACTGAAATGATCCTCTCGCCTTAGCCTCCAGAGTAGCTGGAACTAAAGGCATGAGTCACTGCACCCATCACACCATTTTGTTTTAAACATACTACCTGTGAAGAGGCACAGGCCACCACACCCAGCTATTTATTTATTTATTTATTTATTTATTTATTTATTTATTTATTTATTTATTTTGATAGAGATGGGGGTCTCGCTATGTTTCCCAGTCTGGTTTTGAACTTCTGGGCTCAAGCAATCCTCCCACCTCAACCTCCCAAAGTGCTGGGATTTTAAGTATGAGCCACAATGCCCAGCTAGAATTCTAGATAATATATAAGAAAGCATTTACAAGAGTGTGTGATCATCTATGAAAATAGTTTTCAAAACGATTCTCCACTGGTATTTTTAAATAAGATAAATTTTTATCAGTCTGAGGGAGATTGCATTTGGGATTATTTGTCTATGGTTCTTAATAACCACAATGTTCATGTAAAAACCCACATAAATGTGTTTTTTTTTTTAATAAGTAGCTTTTGTTTTTGCAAATGCCAGTCTGTAGTCTAGCGCTAATGAAGGATATGGTTGAAAATGGTGTAAAATGCCGGGCGCGGTGGCTCAAGCCTGTAATCCCAGCACTTTGGGAGGCCGAGACGGGCGGATCACGAGGTCAGGAGATCGAGACCATCCTGGCTAACACGGTGAAACCCCGTCTCTACTAAAAAAAATACAAAAACCTAGCCAGGCGAGGTGGCAGACGCCTGTAGTCCCAGCTACTCGGGAGGCTGAGGCAGGAGAATGGCGTAAACCCAGGAGGCAGAGCTTGGGGTGAGCTGAGATCCGGCCACTGTACTCCAGCCTGGGCAACACAGCGAGACTCCGTCTCAAAAAAAAAAAAAAAAAAAAAAAGAAAGAAAATGGTGTAAATTGACATTATAGTTTTCTGTGAGATTTCTTCTGGAAGCAGTATGTAATAATTTAAATAGTTATTGCCTTCAGTTTTAAAAGAAATATAAATGTGTGTTCCCAGGTCCTAAAATAAGTTGTACTACTGATATAAATGAAAGAAAGTAAAAAAGCAAAATGAAAATAGGTCTCTTTTTTTTGCTTCCATGACTACCATAAAGATTTCTAAAGATTTTTTTGACACCAAACCAACTAGTTGGAAAGGTATAAGTTCAATTCATATCTGATATTTCTAGCAATATCTTTAAAAAATGTGTACAGTTCCTATGAAACTGACCTTCTAGATAACTGATTTTACTTAAGGCATGCATACTTTCTAATATATCAGATTTGAAACCTACCATTTGACTAATATGGGTGATTTGACGAGTAAACAACTGAATGAAAATAATCAAAACGTATTAACATAGCCACCTTTTTAACCAGCTTATAGTGTTGGTTCAGAGCAAACATATATCAGCAATTAGGTGATCATATCCATGTAATAAACTTGAAGAAAGGGAAGAAAACAAGACAATGTTCTATAATTTTGGGATATGTGGGTGTATGTGATATAGTTGACTTGCCCCAATAGAAATTTCACAGATTGTTTGTACTTCAAAAACAGATTGGAAGACCAATTTATAACTTGGTAGTTTTTCCCTTGACCTATAACTAGCTTTCACAACAATGCAAAGATTTCTACAAGTAAACAGCTACTATTTTTCCTTGTGTTTTTGATGCTGGTATTTATCTCTATTTTTATAACAGACAAAAGGATCTATGGGAACAACGTGGTAATAGGACACCCACGGATGATTTTCTATTCATGAAGCTGATGGAAGAATAAAATCATCATTAATTATATAAGCATGGTATACTTTTAGCATCAAGGGAAACTGAAAATTACAGCTTACCATCAAATTAATGAAAATCTAAAGGAAAAAAAAGCACGATGAAAGGGATGCCTTATAGATTTCAATTATTATTTGGTTGAAATTATATGCCTTCATTAGGAATAGCCTTTGACATGTGAGCAGAAAATCTTCTTTCAAAAAATTTTAAAGTGAGTTCTTAAGTAAAATGAACCCTGTAAGTCACACATTACTATCAAACTGAAGGGATCTCCTTTTGACTGTGGGTTTCACACAAATTTATCACTCAGAAGGTAAATGAGTGGAGAAAAACCACATAGAGAATCAGAGATTGACGGGTTACCACAGATACCACACCTGATATTGTTGATAATTTCTCAAGCAAAGTAAATTATCATGATAGAGTCATTTTAGATAATATTTAATTAACAACCCTACTTAATTCAAATAGTTTAAGGTATACAAGCCTTTGAAGTTAATGTGACAGTGAAGCATACATCAACTAGTTATTATATGTTTTTAAAAATGGCATTTTCTTCTTCATTGATTGGCCAAATTGACTAATGAGTAGTTAAGATAGTTTGGCTCTATCCCGACCCAAATTTCGTCTTGAATTGTAGCTCCCATAATTTCCATGTATCATGGGAGGGAACTGGTGGGAGGTAACGGAATCATGGGGGCAGGTCTTTCCCACGCTGTTCTCTTGATAGTGAATAAATCTCATGAGATCTGGTGGTTTTATAAAGGGGAGATCCCCCACACACACTCTCTTGCCTACCACCATGAAAGACATGACTTTGCTTCTTATTTGCCTTTTGCCATGGTTGTGAGGCCTCACCAGCCATGTGAAACTGTGAGTCCATTCAACCTCTTTCCTTTATAAATTACTCAGTTTGGGGTATGTCTTTATTAGCAGTGTGAGAACAGAATAATACTGTAGTCTTATTTTAAAAAGATTTTATCATGGCTAAATACCCTAAGGAAAACGACTCAGAAAGAAAATTATTGTGTTTTCCCACAAGTGGCAGCTAAGTAATGTGTACAATGGACAAAGAGTGGAAAAATAGACACTGGACACTTGGAAGGGTGAGAGGCTGGGAGAGGTGGGAGGGTGAAAAATTACTTAATGGATACAGTGTACACTATTCAGGTGAGGGGTACACTGGAAGCCCTGACTTCACAACTATGCAACACATCCATGTAACAAAATTTAGCTTGTGCCCTGTACATTTATACAAATAAAAACAATAACATATTTAATGTATTTTAAATATCACATAAAAGTTAATATAATATCTATTAAGGCATTAAATAAAATGTAGAAATGTGATAAATAGATGGTCCTCAGATAACTACATTAGGCCTGTGATAAGCGAAGGGTGGCTAGGCAAAGCCCACTAAATGAATCAAGGAAAGTCTACCAAGAACCACCTTGACATATTAAATAGGAAGGAAAAACAGGCTGGAAGTGGTGGCTCATGCCTGTAACCCCAGAATTTTGGTAGGCCAAGGCGTGTGGATGGCTTGAGCCCAGGAGTTTGAGACTGGCCTGGGCAACATGGTGAGACCTCGTCTGTACAAAAAATACAAAAAATTAGCTGGGCATGGTGGCACGCACCTGTAGTCCCAGCTACTCAGGAGGCTGTGGTGGGAGGATCCCTTGAACCCGGGAGGCGGAGGCTGCAGTGAGCTGAGTTCATGGCACTGCACTCCAGCCTGGGTGACAGAGTGAGACCCTGTCTCTAAATAAATAAATAAATGCTTTTGTAGGAATATTTCTGCTCAGGCATAATCCCATAAAGCAGTCATTTCACCCTGAGGTGGTTTAGCTTCCTGCAGGGGACGTGTAGAAAAGTCTAGAGACATTTTAAAAAAGTTTAAATTTAATTTTTAATTTACATATAATAATTGTACATATTCACATGGCACAGTGAAGTTCTGATACATACAACGTACAGTGATCACATCAGGGTGATTAGCGTATCCATCATCTCAAACATGTACCATTTCTCTATGTTGTGAACATGCAATAGCTATAGTCATCATACAGTGGTACAGAACAGCAAAGCTTATTCCTCCTATGTAGCTGTAATTTTGTGTCCTTCAACAAATTTCTCCCTATCTTCCCTTTCCCCTAACCTTCCCAGCTTCTAGTATCGTTTCTTCTACATTTAGTTATTTTTTTGTTTTTGAGACGGAGTTTCACTTTTGTTGCCCAGGCTGGAGTGCAGTGGTGCGATCTCGGCTCACTGCAACCTCCACCTCCCGGGTTCAAACGATTCTCCTGCCTCAGCTTCCCAAGTAGCTGGGATCACAAGCATGCGCCACTACGCCCGGCTAATTTTTGTATTTTTAGTAGAGAGGGGTTTTCACCCTGTTGACCAGGCTGGTCTTAAACTTCTGACCTCAGGTGATCTGCCTGCCTCGGCCTCCCGAAGTGCTGGGATTATAGGCATGAACCACCGCACCCGGCCCTACTTATTAGTTCTATGAGATATTTTTAGTTGTCACATCTAGGGAAGAAGGTTTGCTATTGCTTTTCTTCTGTTTTATTTTTTATTTCAACTTTTATTTTAGGTTCAAGAGATGCATATACAAGTTTCTTACTTGGGTATATTGTGTGACATTGAGGTTTGGGGTACAAATAATTCTGTCACCCAGGTGGGGAGCATAGTACCCAAAAGTTAATTTATCAGCCCTTGTACCCCTCTATGCTCTCCCCTTTAGCTGTCCCCAGAGTCTATTGTTCTCATCTTTATCTCCTTGATAATTTAATGCTTAGTTTCTACTTAAGAGTTAGAACATGTGGTATTTGGTTTTTGTTCCTGCACTAATTTGCTCAGGATAATGGCCTCCAGTTGCATCCATATTTCCTTAAAGAACATGATTTTTCTCTTTTTTAGGATTGCATACTATTCCCTGGTGTATATGTACCAGTTTTTTTTTAAATCCAATCCACTGTTGATGGGCATCTAGGTTGAATCCATGTCTTTGCTATGGTGAATCATGCTGTGATGAACATACAAGTGCATGCGTCTTTTTGGAAGAACATCTTTTTTTTACTTCTTCGTCTTTTTTTTTTTTTTTAGCCTTTCTGAATAACTTTGTTTTAGGTCTATTTCTTGTGGATAGCCTATCTTTGGGTGCTTCTGTATGGGCCCATTGATTTTTTTCCCTCTCTCTCAGTAAATGAGTTAAGCTCCTTGCACAATAATTGACATGTTTGATATATTCAGTCTCTGTCACCATACAATTCAATGCATCCTGTTAGATTTTCTATATTTTGTTATGGATGAGGGGCAACCCTCTGGGGCTGGTATTGCAAGGGTAGTAAAATAATTTACCAAGATAATGGCAGGTAAAGAAAGGCAGATTTATTAGAGAAAGTGTGAAAATGCATTATAAGGGTGAAATGGGCAGACCAGCTAGAGAGAAACTGACTATCAGGAAACAAAGGCTTGCTGGGAATTTTATAGAATGATGTTTATGCTGAAGAGTGTTACATACAGTACTGATAATGCCACGGCTGCAGTAAGTTAACTTGTAGGTGTCTGGCGATAGCTGGGCACAAGAAGATTGTCAGTTGTTTGCCCAGGGGGGGCTATTTGTCCTGGACTATGAAGAAAGACAGACTTACAGCTTATCTGCTTTCTGTTTTTGGTTTCCCTTGGTCTCACCAGACTGACTCCTTTTCCCTAAGTAGGACTCCACACATTTCTCTATGCAACAGGTACTCATTACTCTTTAGTTTGTATTATGCCCTGATACTTGTCAAGTTGGAATTTTTGTGCTTACTGTATCTTACATTCATTTATGGTGTGTTATAGGAGTGGATGAACATTACATTAGGTGAAGACTGTAGCTACCTACCTGCATCCAACTGGTTTATTTCTCTCAACCCTCTCTCCAAGTCCTAAGACCAGCACTGCCATCTTGACTTACTCTCTCTTTGATATTCCATGTCTAATCCACAATGAGTCTATCTTTTCCAATCTTGTTTACTCAAAGAAGAGAGAGGTTTAAAAAAATCTCATTAACCACCATTACTCAGTCATTAAGAAAATCAGTCACTTATACAAGGAATCATGATGTTTCTAGAAGGAACTGAGGTGTCGTGATGTTATCCAATTTTATATCAGTTAAAAATGGCAGAGAGGAAACAACTCTTTTGAGTAGGCAGAATGTTTCTGACATTCTCTTCTGATCTATGATTTTAATATTATCACATGATAAAATCTAATATATCTTCGTGTGTTTTTTTGTTGTTTTTGTTTTGTTTCGTTTTGTTTTGGTTTGAGACAGGATCTCCCTCTGCTGCCCAGGCTGGAGTGCAATGGTATGGTCATGGCTCATTGCAGCCTCAACTTCCCATGCTCAAGTGATCCTTATGCCTTAGCCCCCCTAATAGCAGGGACTACAGGTGCATACCACCATGCCTGGCTAATGTATTTTTTATAGAGACAGGGTTTTTCATCATGTTGCTCAGGCTAGACTCAAATTCCTGGGCTCAAGAAATCCACCCATCCTGGCTTTTCCCAAAGTGCTGGGATTACAGGCGTCTGCCACCATGCTGAGTTTCCTTCTTATTAAATTAAATTTTATTTCTGGAAAAATAAGTGCCTCAATGCTTTCTTTACTGAACTATATTTTGCTTTAAAACATCCCATGAGATTCCAGAGAAACAGATTACAATTTCAAAGGTTGAATAACCTAAACAAAAGATTGACTTTGTACCAAATATAAGGCAAAAATGCAGGATGCTATAGTCTCTTCCTCATGGGCTTCAGAATAAGAATTTGTGTTGATCTGATATATAATTTTTCTAAAGGGACCTAAAGGAAACTAAATGTACCATTGTGGATGTTGTATTACAGAAAGCACAAGAGATAAACTGTACCAGTAAAATATCACATTATTGTTTTATTCATAGCAGAATCAAATGCAGCTGCATGTACAGCAACACTCCCACAGGAATCACGGGTGTTGGAAAATCTGAAAGAAGACAAATATTTAGAAGCATAATTTTTAAAATAAATTTTAATTTGCAGACTGTCAGAGTGAATTAAAAAGTAGAGTTTAAATACATGTTTGACATTTGTGCCTTATTGCAAACTTAGTTCCACTTTTCCTGTAACACACTTCTACAGTTAATATTTCATTGCCACCAAAACAAACATCATCGGAACAATTAAAATGGGACTTCCTCTCTCAATATCCTGTCTTGAGAGTTTAAAGATCCTTTGGTAGACTGATTTTCTACTTAGAGGGTGAACTCTAACCTACATTTCTCTCCTTTATGACAAAGCAAATCTTTGCAGGTGTACAAATAATTGAGTTAGAAATGGAGAAATGAGCTACAATTGAGTAGCTCACCAGTTAAATAAGAAGAAAAGGCTTAGGTGGAAAAACAGATAAGATGTAACCTGAAGATAACAATATTTGGTCTCTATTTGTGAATTGCAGTGTATTATTTAAGAGAGAGGAACTAGGCCAAGGTCTTGTTGGTAAACATTTAAAGTCAAGAAAATGTCTCCTCAGAATAGACATTGTTTTGCAGCGTTGAGGGAAAATAAATATTTTCCTATATTTGAATTAACTTTAGTTGAACTTTTCCTTGTGGTCAATTTATTGCATTTTTGAAACTTTTTAAAATTAAACATTTTTTTTTTTTTTATTTTTGCAATAGCTGGAGATTCCAGGGCAGTTGTAAAATATAATACAGATTCCATTGACCAATTTCCCCCAATGGTAACATCTTGCAAAACTAAAGTATAATGTAATCACCAGGGTATTGTTCTTGAGATAGTCATGATACAGAACAATTCTGTATTAGTCCATTCTTACACTGCTATAAATAGAACTACCTGAGACTGAGTAATTCATGAAGAACATATGTTTAATTGAGTTGCAGTTCTGCAGGCTATACAGGAAGCATGGATGGGAGGCCTCAGTAAATTTACAATCATGGCGGAAGGTGAAGAGGAAATGAGCATATCTTCAAATGTCAGTAGCAGAGAGAGAGCATAAGGGGAAGTGCCACACACTTTTAAACAACCAGATCTCGTGATAATTCACTCACTATCACCAGAACAGCAAGGGGGATATCCACCCCCATGATCCAATCACCTCCCATCAGGTCCCTCCCCCAACATTGGGAATTACAATTCAACTTGAGATTTGGGTGGAGACACAGAGCCAAACCATATCAAACTCCATCCTCACAAGCATCTCTTATACTGATCTTCTATAATCACACGCATTTCCCTTCTACCATGAACTCCTGCCTTAACCCCAGGCAACTATTAATCTTTTACTCATTTCTATACTTCGTTCATTTCAAAAATGTTATGTAAATGGAATTGCCCAAGATGTTACTTTGGAAGATTGGCTTTTATCACATCATTGGAGATGCATCTAAGTTGTATGTATCAATAGTTTTTGTTTTTGTTTTTGTTTTTGCTAAGTAGATCCCATGGTATGAGTGCACCAAAGTTTGCTCAACCACCAAAATAACTTAAGGAATGCTTCAGACACTACATATAGCATAGAATTTTCAATGTTGTAGCATCTTATTTACTTATATTAAAACATTAACCTATTTCTGCTCATTATTAATTAGTGATTTGTGTGTGTCAAGTGTGTATATTAGGTTTCTGAGAGTGTATGCAGATGCTCTTTGGATTACAATGAGCTTACATTCCCATAAACACATTGTAAGCTAAAAGCATTGTAATCTGAGGATGCATTGAATACATCTAACCTACCAAACATCATAGCTCAGCCCTGCCTACCTTAACAGTGCTCAGAACACTTACATTTGCCTACTGTTAGACAAACCATCTAATACAAAGCCTACTTTATACTAAAGTGTTGAATATCTCCTGCAAGTTATTGAATCCCATACTGAAAGTGAAAAATAGAATGATTGTGCGGGGACTCGACTGGAAGTGTCATTTCTACTGAATGTGTGTGCACCACTATAAAGATAAAAAATGGTAAGCTGAGCGACTGTAAGTTGGGGGGACCACTTAGATAGTAATTTGCAAAAAGTTGTATGTTTTAAACTGTAAACTGAAGAACGGACTCCATTCAATTATTCATGTTACATGAAATCTAAAAAATGTCTTGTGCAAAGAATGATAAAATAGGTAGATATTTAAATGATTTCTTGTATTCAATTTCAATATAAGTCATCATATAGATACTGTAGATGTTATTATGGGACATTATATAAAGTATTTCTTATAAGCATACTTCAGGTTGTAACCTACCACTTAGATTTTATTATAAATATTATTCAGATCATTTTGCCATTAGAAGAAATATGATAATAATAGCAAAAAATAAAAACTCTTGAGGAATAGTTAAGCAAATAGTTATAAATGGCTTAGTCTCTCTCAGGATTTTTTTTTAAACTGCAAATATGGCAAATATTTTGCATCAGAGCTTTGAAGTGGGTATTTTTTTATGAGGTGGAGTCTCACTCTGTTGTCCAGGTTGGAGTGCTCTGGTGCAACCATGGCTCACTGCAGCCTAGAACTCCTGGGCTCAAGCAATCCTTCCTCCACAACCTCCCAAGTAGCTAGGACTGGGACTATAGGCATGTATCAACAAACCTGACTAATTTACTTTTTAATTGCTGTAGAGACAGGGTCTTGCTATGTTGCCCAGGCTGGTCTCGAACTCCTAGCCTCAAGCAATCCTCCCAAAATGCTGGCATTACATGTGTGAGCCACTGTGCCTGGCTGAAGGTGGGCATTTTTAGTAATCACTCCATGTCACAGATGACAAATGTTAGGCAATAAAAGTTGAGTAACTTGCTGAGGCTCCACAGAAGTGGTAGCCCTTGGCTTGAACCCATTACCCTTGATAGTTGTGGTTCTGCACCCTGCTGCAAAACCAATTAAACTAGAACCTTTGGGGAAGTGGGGAGAGTTTGCTGGTCGGAGTATCGTCAAACCTCCAAAAAGCCCAATGCACAGGATGCGTAGCTGTGTTTTTGTGCCATGCCAGGTGCAGACCTTGAACCAGCTTAATCAGCCTCATCAGAGCGCTTGTTGAAAATGCAGAACCAGCCCAGAGCTAACTCGTCAGTGTGTGCCTTGCAATAAGATCTGCAGGTGATCTCTGTGCATATTAGAACTTGAGACATACTATTCTATGTCATCACTCTTAACTGTCAATCTCATTAGCTGCTTATTCTTTCCAACGGCAGAGCTGGCTTATGTTAGAGGAGGAGATCTAATCTCCGAAGAGTTTGCTGTGTCTCCCATCACAGAGGCACACATCCTGGAAGTGCTCTGATCGGGCTAGGGTGGCTCAGGTGCTCTGTAGAGGAACAAGGCAATTTACTGATGAGCGCTGAGGTGAGAAGGGAAAACCGACACATCTCTCCACTGAAGTAGTGTCAGGGGCTCAATTATACGGCCCCCAAATTTTAACTTGAGGTCTCTAACCTGCCTTTACCTCCGAATGTGACTGTGTTTGGAGACAGGACCTTTAGAGATAATTGTGTTAGAATGATGTCACTAAAGTAGACCCCAATCCAATAAGACTGGTGTCCTCTTAAGAAGAGGACATTAGGACACAGACACTCACAGAGGGACAAACACATGAGGACACAAGGAGAAGAGAGTGTCTACAAGGCAAGGAGAGAGGCCTCAGGAGGAACCAACTCACTGACACCTTGACCTCACACTTCCAGCCTCCAGGACTTTGAGAAATGTATTTCTGTTGTTTAAGCTGCCCGGTCTGTGGTATATGGTTGTGGTAGCTCTGACAAACTCATACAAATCGTATAAATACATCAAAACAAGCGAATAAAATTGTTTTTCTAATATATTTTCTATGTATTGTAGCAGTAACAACAAAGTATCAGGTGATTTTAGCATTATTAAGATTCTAAAGATATATATTTACACACGAGAAACTGTGTGTCATTATAACCAAACACATATTAGAAAAACAATGTTTTGAACTTATTATGTATGCTTTTGCCTCATCCCAGAAGGAAAAAGAGAATAGCCTCATGGTATTCATATAAATGATGGAGTGTGATTCATTTTACATTTCACCAAGAGAGCTTCAAATCCTATTTTCTGGACATAGAATCCTGTTTTTAAGGAAAGTTGCCATCTGAAACGATACTCATTAATTGCACAGGAGATATCCCTAGCTCTGGTTTCTAGTTTGCTTGCACAGAGAACTACAGGCATATAAAATTCTAGAATATAGGCCATGTTTGAGAAAAGAGCTAATATACCATTTTAACACTTTAATGCTTTCAGGCCATAAGCAAGCTGTTTTATTGTTTGCAAACATTACAATGGATTGCATATTTTTATTTCAAGAAACAGCAAAACATCTGGTATTAAATATGCAAGAACACATTACTATTTGTCATCTTAGTAGTAAGTAGACTGCATAGAGCCGAAGATTTTTGTTGGCATTACAAATGTCATGGTGCAAAACTTTCATATATAGAGTTTTATCTAGAAATATATTGATCTAGATGAATAACACATTTTGTCATTGGGTAGAGCTGTAGAATGGCACCAAAGACAGCCTCCAAAAATGTGTTGGTCACAGTGGAGAAATTTTATTTATTTAATTCATTCATTCATTCATTTTATTATTCATTTTATTTTATTTGAGACGGTCTCGCTCTGGAGTGCAGTGGCGTGATTATGGCTCATTGCAAACTCTGCCTCCCAGGCTCAAGTGATCCTACCTCTGACTCCCAAGTAGCTGAGACTACAGGCATGTGCCAACATGCCTGACTAATTTTTTTATTTTTATTTTGTAGAGATGGAGTCCTACTATGTTACTCAGGCTATTCTTGAAACCCTGGGCTTAAACTATCCTCCAATCTTGGCCTCCTAAAGCGCTGGGATTACAGGCATGAGCCCCCACGCCCAGCTTGGAGGAAATTTTAGAATGCCTATTTGGTATCTGTGAGGATTTGTAACCCAAATGAATCACCTAGAAATAAGAGTTGCCTATATCTGTATCTATGTCTATATCTTCCAAATGACTCACCCAGACAAGGTGAATTATTTCATTTAATGACATAACTATCCACTTGCCAAAAAAAAAAATCATTGTTGAGACAAATGTTGATGAGTTGCTAGCACACCCATGCTACTGTAGTCACTGATTATCCATGGGGAATACATTCCAAAACCCCCAGCAGATGCCTGAGACCACAGGTAGTGCTGAGCCCTATATAGACTATGTTTTATCTACGAATACATACCTCTTTAATGTATTAATTAGGCACATTAGAAGAGTAACAACAGTAAAAGTTTAATGTATTAATTAGGCACATTAGAAGAGTAACAACGGTAATGTATAATACCATAGAATAATTATAACAAAATACTGTAATAAAAGTCATATAAGTGTGGTTTCTCTCTTTCTCTCAAAATATTTGATAGTACTGTGCTGTTGGTAACTGAAAGTGCAGAAAGCAAAACTGTGGATAAGACAGAACTGATTATTTCTCCTTTTTTTTCAGTGTTGGAAGCAAATCATATTTCTGCTTAATAGACTTTTTACATACATGCTAGGCAACTAGGTTGCAATGATGTTGCTGGCAATTGGCTTGGTAATTGACTTTTTCCCAAGCTAGGAAGGTAACAAGGTGAAACTTTCTTTTTTAAGCTGTCAGGAGAGAAACAAGGGGCTCTTCCTCAGTGGGACCAGTGGGGTGGTGAAAATTGGACTTCATCTCTCCACACCTTGAGAATATCATCCCTTTAAGATGCACCCAAGTCTTTGTGTGTATCAAGTTTCTTTTTTTTTTTTATTTCTGATTTGTTTCCATTGTATAGAAGCACCACAGTTTTCTTGTCCACTAAAATAACTTTTAGAAATGCTTAAGACATCAAATGTGGCACAGAATTTTCCATTTTCATCTCTCCATACCTCTCCATGTCTTGAGAGTTTAACGATCCTTGTGTAGACAGGTTTTCCATCTGGAAAGTGGACACTCACTTGCAGTACTCCTTTTTCAGCTCAAGCAAACCACCAGAAGTGCGCAAATAGCAATCAGACCTGGAAATGGAGAAATTCAGACTGGAAGAAGTGTGGAAGGTGTCGTTATCGTAGGTGAGTACTTGAATGTGGCAAAAAAGAGATGAGAGGACCGGGGAAATCAGAAACCCAACCTTTATCAGGTCCATTGTTCCTTGGAGCCCCAAAGAATGCTCATCAGTTTTTTTCTTAGCAACCGCTTCATTAACTGCTGCTCCCTGAGATAAGGGGTAGGAGAGCCCTCGTGGAGGGCTTTAAGAATGGAAAATGAGTGCTAATTCCTGACAATTTAGCGCAAGCATACAGGAAAGCACTTTATATTCTGGCTTCTTTTTCCGTCTTTCTGGTTCAAAGAAAAACATATTGAAATTTCAGAAGCTTTCCAAGCCTCAATCCTATTGAGCATCTACCACTCTATCTACTACATAATTCAACAAGAAAAATAACAAGATTGAATTGATATTTGCAATGTGTCAAGAGAGAAGCTACATCCCATTAATGCCTGCAAATACTCATATTGTCTGGATTTTTAGCTATCACTTAAGCAAGCTTTCATGATTTGACAGAGAAGAGCTATTTGTAAGTATAGAAAATTATTGCTATTATACTATTGCTTCTTATAGGCAGGATTCTTTTTAAATGTCATTTCTACCCTATATTATAACATATTAAAGCAGTTATATGTTATAAAAAGTGAAAAAGACTTGAAATAATTGGTTATAGATGTGCAAGTTTAATTTATGCCATGGTTTGAGATATTCAATTCACTAGAGTCCATTTTTTCCTCTCTCTGTCTCCTCCCCCCACTTCATTTTATTTATTGTCTGTCTTATTTTACAGAGCAAAGCATTTAAATTGAATTCAAGTAACAGAATTTGAATGCATGCACTGTGTGGTCATGCCCACTAAATGTAACAAACTATCTACCTGTGTTGAAGAAATAAGGTAACAACAATGAGGTGAATGATGCTACTAATTCAGGATGCTTAGGCTGTTGAATCTGCTCTATGCCTCGCATAGCCAATAGTCAATACGGTCACTATCGATGTTATTATTTAAACACATCCTGTCCAGTTTTGCTTTACCAAAAGGATTAAGATCAAGGAATTCAGTGCGTTTCATCAAAGCATAAATTTTGACTCATGAGTGTTTCATTGCTTTGTATGCACAGAAGGTGAACTATGTATTAGCATGCTTGGGGCATCTTCCAATTATAGCTAATCTATCTAGAGTGGATTGTGTTTTCTGGGGATCCAGATCTATACCATGATATGTCAAAATTCAGATAACCAAAGTATTTTTAATTCAAAATAAATGTATTGTATTTTGTCACCTTTTTTTTTCTTTACGATTTGCAAACCTTACCAAGACTATTTATATAGGGGACACTGTTTTGGAAAGAGTTTGATGGAGGAATTATATTATTACTATCACATTAGCTGGTAGATACTGTCTGTCTAAGAAAGCTGTACTTTCTCTTTCTGTATATGAATTCAGGATTCTTTAGCAACTATTTTTTCACACATGCAGTAGGCTAAAACTATAATGAGGTGGCTTAAAAATCAAGTTAGATTAAAGAGCTAGCTATTATTCACCCGGCTGGGATAAGAATCACTGTGATGTTCTTTAAATACTAGAGAAAAAAAAGCATGCAAATAGTATCAGATGAAAAACACTGGGCCCCTGTAGTGCATAGGCAAAATCCAGTTTCCTATAAAATGTAACAGCTTGAGAAACCAGTGAAGGCATGCGCATTTCAAGTAAACTAATAAGCCACCGTCCTCTACCGCCTCCTGAGCAAAGTATTGTTCAAAGCTGAAATACTTGCATTCCTTCAGTGATTGAGGAAGGCTTATTTCTTAACCTCTTCTGAAAATGTTTGTGCTATATACTTTGCTGCATTTTCTTAGCCACCACTGACCAACTTGCAGACAGAAAACTTGAAAAGCTAGCTTTTCTGCTAATATTATGAACTTGATTTTAATTCGGAAAGTTAAAGAACCCTTTTTCAGGGGGCATTATTAGCCAAACAGCATAATCTATAACTACTTTTTCTCAGCCCATTCATGAGTATAGATGATCACTGAAAAAAAGTGATCACTGGTTCAATAAAACAGCAACAAGATCAACCATCCATTGGTGTTTCAGGAAGAGAATATAACCTGTTTGCTGGTCAGCGATGTTTTGTTATCAGCAGATAAAGCCCTTTGGAAAATACATGCTAAATAATTACAATAACAGTACCAGAAAATACACAAATGTGTATACTGTGTGTTAAAAAATCAGTAAAGGAACAAAGACGTTTTCAGCAGAAGGTGGTAGAAAAAGGTTTTATGGAGGAAGTGGGCAGCCCGGTTGGAGTTTTGGGAGAACATGTCAAGATTAAGAGCAAGGGTTGAGGTAGATTTAACCTAGGTGAGGCAAACCACAGCCGTTGGTTCCACTGTTTTCGCAGAACATGAAGGATGAAGATCTGTAAGTTTGGATTGTAAAAGAAAGGGAAGATTTGCTTCTCTGGAGCCAGGAAGAAGATGTTAACCAAACCAGGTGCAAGAGAAAGGACACTTAGAATATTTTAGAAAGTGTAATACAGTGAATTGAGTTTTGTGTTAAGAATAATTAGAAACAATCACTAAACTTAAATGTATATTATCCAAAATTCTGATGTGTTTTGTGTGCATTGTCTCAGTAGAATTTACTTTAAAAAAATAAACAAAAACACTTTGCATTGGGAAGTGTCACAATTCTTTTTTATTGAATACTTTTAGTTTAAAAACATACTACTTTTCCTCTGCACTTGAAACTTCAATTCTGTTTTATGTAGGAGTTTAAATACTTCATTATTGCCCTACGTTTCTGTGTCCACCAAAACTTTAGCTTTTAAGATTCTCTACACAGAAGACAATTAGCTAGGCGAGGTGGCGGGTGCCTGAAGTCGAAGCTACTCAGGAGGCTGAGGCAGGAGAATTGTTTAAACCCGGGAGATGGAGATTGCAGTGAGCCGAGATCACACCACTGCACTCCAGCCTGGGCGACAGAGCAAGACTCTGTCTCATTAATAGTAATAATAATATTAATTAATTAATTAATTCATTAATCAATTAAATAAAAAGATTCTCTACACAGTAGAGAGACTCAATTTTGCAATAACATAGGGTCTTATGATAACCCACAAGGTAAATGAGGATCAGAGACCTTTTGGAAGTCCTACTGGAATGGCAGAGGTTAACATCAACACGTTCCAGTGGGAAACATATAACAATTGGGGTCTGATTAGAAAGAGCATAAAAGTGTCTCTGAGACAACTACATATTTCCTCAAACTTGTACAGTCCTCTCTCGGTATCTGCAGGTGATTTTCCTCCAGGACTCCCTGAGGATACCAAAATCCTCAGATGCTCCAGTCCCTTAGATAAATATCTTTTTGCATATAACCTCTGCATATTCTCTTGCATTCTTTAAGTCATCTCTGATTACTTAGAATACCTAATACAGTGTAAATGCTATGTAAATAGCCATTTCACTGTATTTTCTGGATTTTTATTGTTATATTGTTATGTTTTAACTTTTAAAAATTTTCCCATAATATTTTCCATCAGCAGTTGGCAGAATTTGTAGATATGGGACGCATGGATAGAGAGGGCTGAGTGTACTCCCATTTTATAAAAAATAGAAATTATAGTCAATGTTTAAACTCACAGAATTTCTAAACTACTCCATGATTATTCTTGAATCAAGAAGATTAAGGGTGAAAATAAAATCTATAGTGCAGAGACAGCTATAGCGTTTCCCCAAATGCATCAGTAATGGAAAGTTGGTGAAGACTGAAAGTTGAAAATATTTATATGAAATAACTAAAGTAGAGGAGGTGAAATGGCATGCATTTGAGCTCCGATTTTTCTTTTTAGGGGTTTTATTGTTTGTTCTGTCTTGCTGCTCTCTTGAGAAACACCACAAAATGAACATTAAATATAGCCTATGGAATGTATGTGTGAGAAGCATATAAATGTCCAATGCCATCTCTAGAGAGATAGGGACTTTTCTCTGGCTCAATAATTTGTGAAAGAGCAAAAGTAAAAATGATAGCTTTCTAAAAACTACCACATTTAGTTTTATGAAGATAATTATGCTATGAGTAATCTTAGTAATCCCAGTTTTCAGAATGTCAATGAATAAAACGAAAGTAACCTAACGTGAAAAGTTCTCCATGTGTTCATAACACTTCACTTTCATAAAATTCAACTTATCATTAATAACAAGAAAACTTGTGGAGCTTAAAGCCAGCTGTTTAGTCTTCATAACAGAAGCCTAGGGGTCCAAGATCAAAGTGTGGGCAGGACTGCTTCCTCCTGAGGCCTCTCTCCTTGGCTTGGAGATGCCGTCTTCTCCCTGTGTCCTCACATGGTCGTTCCTGTGTGTGTCTGTGCCTTCATGTCCTCTGCTTATAAGGACACCAGTCCTATTTGATCAGGACTCACATCCACATGACCTAATTT
Organism: Piliocolobus tephrosceles; assembly: GCF_002776525.5. Lineage (NCBI taxonomy): Eukaryota > Metazoa > Chordata > Mammalia > Primates > Cercopithecidae > Piliocolobus > Piliocolobus tephrosceles. The sequence continues at coordinate 18,419,277 of NC_045456.1, read as the reverse complement.
TACCTTAATCACCTCTTTAAAGACTGTATCCCCAAATACAGTCACACACTAAGGTACTGGGATTTAGAAATTCAGCATAGGAATTTTTGGGGGACACATTGTAGCCCATGACAGATACTTTATTCTTCCATCTTGAATGTAAGAAATGGATTTTAAGAACTTAAATGGTTTTTCCAGTATTACACACACACACACACACACACACACACACACACAATGACTAACATAGAATTATCAAATGCAGGTCTGTCAAATTCCAAAGTTTCTGTTGTTTCGATTTTTTTTTTTTCTTTGAGACAGAGTTTTGCTCTTGTTGCCCAGGCTGGAATGCATTGGCGTGATCTCGGCTCACCACAATCTCCGCCTCCCGGGTTCAAGTGATTCTCCTGCCTCAGCCTCCCAAGTAACTGGGATTACAGGCAAGCGCCACCACGCCAGGCTAATTTTGTATTTTTAGTAGAGACGGGGTTTCTCCATGTTGGTCAGGCTGGTGTCGAACTCCTGACTTCAGTGTTGTTTCGATTTTAGGCACTTAGTCTTTTAGAAAGCTTGTGAGTATTTCAAGGGTATATAACATCAAATAGACAACTAGTGGTTTCAAAACAAAACAGGATGATGTATTTAAACGAAATTAGAAGAAAATATTACCAAATACAGACTTGTTTACCAAAAATATATAGTTTTCAAGCTGTCTAAATACAGACATTGTCTATCAAGTCTCCACTCATCATCTCTTGATGAACTCTAATGCTGCTAATGCTTTACAATTGACCATGTAATATTGCAAACGTGAACATATATTTTCCCTTGTCAATGATTATATTGTGTTTATAACATAAATAGAGAAATACACTGTGTTTATAATATAAATAGAGAAATGTCTCTGTGGATAGTGCTTTGAGAAAATCTAGGCATTCTCTAGATAGGTATAAATCATTTTCAAAGGGATACACACAGACACACCAGATGGAATTTTACCCCTTACTCGGAATAGTTACCAAATAAATAGAACAATGCCAATCGTATAATGATTGAAAAACGTTTGTTGTCACATGTGAATGTTGAGAAATATTTTTGGTGTGAAAAGATAGCACTTTTGTAGGTTTTTTTGTTACTTTATAGAAATAGAGACAGATTATACAATTCTTCTACATTGCGTATTGAAAATGTGCATTTTTATGGAAAAGATAACTTTGAGATATTTTATGTCAAATAATATAAATCTATTCCATTCATTTGAATTTCTATTGTATCTCTCTGTACTTATATATACTACTGTAAGTGAGCAATCTTCTCTTGGTGGAAATAAAGTATTTCAGTATTTAGTTCAAATGTTTTGTTGTTCTTTGATCTGTTTGTTTGTTTGTTTTAAAGAAATGCATCTACTTATTTATGTATTTATTTCTTTATTTAAGAGACAAGGCCTTGCTGTGTCTCCCAGGCTAGAGCGAAGTAGCGCGATCACAGCTCACTGCAGCTTTGAACTCCCGGGATCAAGCGATCCTCCCACCTCAGCCTCTCAAGTAGCTAGGAGTACAAACAGGCACAGTTAAGCCTAATTTTTGCTTTTATTTTTATAGAGATAGCTAAGTTGCCCAAGCTGGTCTCAAACTCCTGATCTCAAGCAATCCTCCCATTTTGGTCTCTCAAGCACTGGTATTACAAACAGGTGCTATTATGCCCAACTCATTATATTTTTGAAACTATATTTTAATACTTTTCTACAAATCCTTTCATGTCCATATAGTCATCTGTGTACTCAATCTTAGCATTATAACTGTGAGGTCAAAGGATATAAAAAACTAAATTAGCAAAAGCTTTTCTAAATTTTCTCCAAAGGTTTTGCTAACTGAGGCTCCTTACAAGTCTATATGTGATTCCCTAAATGCCCGTCTCCTCTAAATCCTCGTTGGCTTGAGCTTGTTAAAATTTAGCAAAATAAAAGATGAAAAATTGTCTCTTTTGTTTTCATTAGAATTTTAATTAAGAGAAAAGTTGTTCATTTTTGCATACATAATTAAACCCTGCTATTTCCTTTTCTGTCACTTGCCTGATAAAACTTTTGGTTCTTATCCAACACACACATGTGTGTCAAAATAAAATAAATTAAATAATAGCATACATAAATATTTACAGATTAAGCTGAGAAAGCTTCTCAGAAATAAGGCATAACTCTACAGGCTTTATATCATATTATGACATATAATATAAAGGTATTATATTATATTATATTATATTATATTATATTATCCTCCAAAGTAGGTCAACCTGAGATATTCCCCATAAGTCCAGACTTTCCAGATAAAAAATGAATCCATGGGGGCAGCATGTTAAGTGATAAAGCCACCTATGGGTCCAATAAGACAGGTGTTAGTTGTCAACTCAGGAATGCTCAGTGTTAGAAGACCATGTAACAGTGTACACAAACTACTAAAAGAAGAACTGTGTGACCTATCAGTTTATGTAACCATGCTGTCATTCAAAGACAGTGTCTACCGGGGGAAAATGCACACTGAAGATGTATAGTTTCTGTGACTTCTGTTGGAAAAGAGAAAAAAACCAAAGCATTATTTTATTTTCTATTGATGCCACTAAAAGTTACCAAAATTTTGCCACCTGTCTGCATAATCATCTATTATCTTGCAGTTTTCATGGGTTAGACATGTGGGCACAGCATGGCTTAGCTACTTTCCTTCTCTGGGTCTCACAGGAACAAAGTCAAGGTTTGGGTAAGGCTACATATTTTTCCTGGTGGCTCTAGGGGAGAAATTATTTCCAGCGTCATTCAGGTTATTGGCAGGATTCAGTTACATGTACAGAGCTGTTAGACATCTCTATAACCCCATTGTAAGTTGAAAATATCCATAGCTCGAAAATGAATTTATACACCTAACCTACTGAACATCATAGCTTAGCTCAGCCTACCTTAAATGTGCTCAGAACACTTACATTGGCCTACAGTTGAGAAAAATCATCTTAATAAAAAGCTCATTTTATAATAAAATATAGAATACCTCAGGGAATTTATTCTATTGAACGTGTATCACTTTCACACCGTCATACAGTCAAAACATTGTAAGTTGGAGACCATCTGCAGTTGCAAGACTGAAGATTCCATCTCCTTCCTTGTTGTTATCCTGGGATCCGTCTCTGCTTCCAGAGACTGTCTGCATTTCTTTCCCCATGCCCCCTTTCTCCATCTCCAAAGCCATCCATGAGGGCTGAAATCCCTCTCACACTTTGAATTTCTCCTGACTTTTATTTCATGACTTCTGAATGCCTCTTCTGTCTTTTGCTTCCCATTTATGTAGCCTTGTGATTACTTTGCTCTCACCCAGATAATACAGGATAGTCTTCCTATCATAAACTAACTGATTAATAACCTGAGTGACACATTTATTTCCTCCTATATCTCAGACTTGGGCTCTGAAGAAGGTAGCAATCCAGAAGTGCCAACAGGAGCAGATTTCTTTAATATGCCCCTCAAACCTTCTCTCTCTACTCAAAGGGCCAGAAAATGAAGAACTTAGCAAGACAAAAATTACTCCACACCACCAAACACCATATAAAATAATTGTGGCTTCGCGTACCCACACAAGCACAAGGCGTGTATACCTCGAAGTCCACCCCAGTAGGTAATCCCAAAACTCTCCAAACCTCCACTGGGGTGGCATCAGGGAGGCTAAGAAGAGATCCAGGACTTTGATCTCTTCAATTGGTAATGATGATCCTTACCATGGGGAATCAGTTGAAACCACATGGAGGGTGTGGACTTTCAATCCTATTTGGGGATAACGAGATTCCCTGCTCTCTCTTCACTGAGTTAATTTCACAGGAGTTGGAATCTTTGTGGATTCGAGATTCGAGACTTCTGTCACTACCCAGTGGTAACAAGGCAATACCACCCCCTTTGGTGTTAGTGGGGACCATATGGGGATTTGGAATTCCTATGCCCACCCAGAAGTAACAAGACTCCCTCATCATGACCCCACAGATGTCATCAGAGGCTGAGTAGGGGACAGAGACTTCCACACCAACAAGAAGTAGAACTGCAGTACTTAATTAATCCTATCCTCTTTCACAGTGGAATCAAAGAAACTAGCTAAATTAGATCCAAATGTATATGCCACAGTTTGAAGTGTCAAGGTGTTCCTAGAAAATCACTTGTTATCCCCCAAACCAGAAAAATCTCAAAGTAAATGAAATAGAACAATCATTCATATAAATCCTGGGATGACAGAGTAGTTAGAATGATCCCAAAGAGATTTTAGAGCAGCCATCTTCAACAAGCAATTGCAAATCTGATGGAAACAAATGAAAGAAACAAAGTCTCAGCAAAGAAACAGAAGAGGTAAAGGAGAACCACATAGAAATATTACAATGGAAAAATTTGATAACAACTACAAAAGAAACTAAATGGATGAGTTCAAGAGCACACAGAAGGGGACATGGAACATAACTGGTGAACTAGCAGTTGAGATACAATGATAAGGGATCAAGTAAGTTGGAAAAATATGAGTAGATGCATAGGGACCTGTGATCCTATAACAAAATACCAACAATTTGTGTCATCAGAGTCCTAGAATAAGACAAGAGAGAGGGCAGGCTGAAAAAGTACTCAGAGAAATAAAAGCTGAAACATCCGCAAATTTGCCAGCACAAAATGCTGGAGGAATTCAATATCCACAGGAAACAAACAAACAAACATAACCTTATCACCCACAACTTATTTGAAAAATTAATATATGGCAAGGATGTGATGAAAAAAAGAACACCATACATGACTGGTGTGAATGTAAATTAGTCTAACCTTTATGGAACTCAATATAGAGATTTCATAAAGAACTAAAAATAACTACCATTTGACCCAGCAATCACACTACTGAGAATCTATTCAAAGGAAAAGAAATCATTACATCAAAAAGATGCTTGTATTTGTATGTGTATCACAGCACTATTCATAATAGAAATGTCATGGAATCAACCTAAGTGTCCATCAACGAATGATTGGATAAAGATAATATTATATATATATAAAATATATAATTATATATATTATATATGTGGGTTATAGATATATATAATTATAAATGTGTGAGATAAAGTACCATACATATAATTCTATTACATATATATTCTATTATATATACATATATACATAATAGAATACTATGCAATCACGAAAAAGAATTAAATTATGACTTTTGTATTACTAGTAACATGGATGGAACTGGAGGCCATTATTTTAAGTGAAATAATTCAGAAAGAGAAAATCATGTTCTCACTTATAAATGGAGCTAGACAATGGGTACACATGGGCATAAAGGTGAAAATAATAGATACTGGGGATTCCAAAAGGAGGTGGGGGAAAGGAGTGACAGATGAAAAATCACAGGTAGAGCACAATGCTCACTATTTGGCTGACAAGTACACCAGAAGCCCAAACTCTACCAGTATGCAATATATCCCTATAACAATCCTGCCCATGTACTCCTTGCATCTATAAGCATTAAAAAATACAATCTAATACGGATCACAGACTTAAATATAAAGCATAAAACTGTAAAAAACTTTAGAAAAAAATAACAACAGCAAGAAGAGAAATTCTTCAGTGCCTAAGGCCAGGCAAGGAGTTTTTAGAGATGACACAAAAGGCATGATACATAAAAGGAAAACATTGGTGAATCTGACTTCATCAAAGTTAAAAATTTTTGGTCCACAAACAACCTTATTAACAAGATGAAAAGGCCAATTATAGATTGGCAGACACGTACGCAAACTAACTGGTAGTTAAAATAAAAAAAAGATCCTCCCAACTCAGCAGTAAAAAACACACTCGAAATCTATCAGAAAATTAGCAAATGAGATAAAAGGACATTTCACTGAAGAGAATACATAAATGGCAAATAAGCATGTGAAAAGATGTTCATAGACTTTCATCACTAGGAACATGCTATTTAGAAACACTATCTGCCAGGCATGGTGACTCACGCTCATAATCCCCACACTTTGAGAAGCTGAGGCAGGAGGATTGCTTGAGACCAGGAGTCTGAGACCGGCGTGGACAACACAGCAAGACCCCATATCTACAAAATGTTTTTTTAAAAATAGCCAAGCATGGTAGCACATGACTGGCACAACTACTTGGGAGGCTGAGGTGGGAGGATCTCTTGAGCCTGGGAGGTCGAGGCTGCAGTGAGCCATGATCATGCTACTGCACTCCAGCCTGGTCAACAGAGTAAACCCTATCTCAAAAAAAAAAAAAAAAAAAAAAAAAACATCCAAAATCTGATATCTATACAAACCTATTCAAAATGACTAAAATAAAAGAAAGTGACAACACCAAATGTTGTCAGAGATGTGAAGAAACTGAATTACTCAAATATTGCTAATGGGAATATAAAATGATGAAGCCACTCTGAAAAAGAGTTTCTTAAAAAAACTAAGCATGTCATTACCATGGAAACCCAAAACTGCACTCCTGAGTGTTTATTCCACAGACACATGTAAGTCTACTTATGTTCATATGAAATCCTATGCATGAGTTTATTTGTAATAGTGACAAACTGAAAACTACAGAGGTGTCCTTCAGTAGATAAATGATTGACAAACTTTGAACACATATATACTATGCAATACTATATAAGAATAGAAAGGAATAAAATATTAATGTTGATATTGTATAGTTTTGCAAGATGTTACCATTGAAAGAAACTGGATAAAGCGTACAATGAATCTATTTTATTTCTTACAGTTACATGGGAAACTACATTTAAACCAACATAAACTGTTGATTTAACAAAAAATCCCCTGAGACTCTTAAGAATGTTACCATATAGTCCACTGTTCTTATTGGTTTACCTATGCCCAGAGAAAGCAACATGAAAGCAATGTCTAAGAATTAGTTATGCTTAGCCTTTCTTTTTTGAGACGGAGTCTTGCTCTGTCGCCCAGGCTGGAGTGCAGTGGCCAGGTCTCAGCTCACTGCAAGCTCCGCCTGCTGGGTTTATGCCATTCTCCTGCCTCAGCCTCCTGAGTAGCTGGGACTACAGGCACCCGCCACCACGCCCAGCTAATTTTTTTGTATTTTTAGTAGAGACGAGGTTTCACCATGTTGGCCAGGATGGTCTCGATCTCCTGACCTCGTGATCCACCCATCTCAGCCTCCCAAAGTGCTGGGATTACAGGCTTGAGCCACTGCGCCCGGTCACTTAGCCTTTTTTTATCATTGATTTTGGCTGGATCTTTGCAGGAGTGCAGGAGTGGGTTATCACTGTTTTAGTTTTTTGTTTTTGCTTTTGACACAGTCTCACTCTGTTGCCCATGCTGCATTGCTGTGGTGCAAACACAGCTCACTGCAGCCTTGACCTCCCAGACTCAAGCAATACTCCTGCCTCAGCCTTCCAAGTAGCTTGGACTACAGGTGTGCAACACCACGCCCGGCTAATTTTTTATATTTTGTAGAGACGGGGTCTCGCCATCTCACCCAGGCTGGTTTCGAACTTCTGGACTTAAGCAACTCCCCCATCTCAGCTTCCCAAAGTGCTGGGACTACAGGTGTGAGCCACCTTGCCCTGCTTGCTTTGGTTCTTGTATTCTTAATTGTCTAAAATGAACATGCATTTTCATTTAAAGGGGAAAGGCACACTCATGAAAATTCATTTAAAGAAAAAGGCATACATTTAAAAATAGAATTTAAGCGAACATTCATCATTATATTTATTTATAATTTTGCTGTGTTCTTGTTGTTTTTGTAATATTTAAATATTTAAGGCTTTTTTTCCCCCTACCTCTAACACCGTCATTTATTCTTTAAGGCTAAGGAATAGAGAAAGAAAAATGTTCTTGTGTTAACCTCTGTTTCTTCAATGCTTTCACAAGCACTTTATTATTTAATCAGCACAATCACTTGCAGTTTCGATAGTATCTCCGTTTTATGGATGAGGATACTGTGGCCAGACATATATTCACCTGAACACCCTATTGCATGTGGTTGAAGCTTGTATACACATCCATGACTGCTTAGATACCAAGCTTATATTCTTTGATACATCATATATTTGACAAAATTTATCTAATATCTTCTTGTCCTGAAAAGTGTGATAATGATTCCAGAAAAACCTCAAACTACTTCCAAATGACCCGAGGCATCATTGCCATCAAAACGGCAGAGAACCAAAGAACAAAAATGTCCCGAGTATTTCTGTAAGTTACAAAGCACAGAGCTCTCATTTGGATTCCAGGAAATCAGTTTTGGAAATGTAGAAAGCTTGAAACAATTCTTAATATTTTAGGCAAAGATTCATATTTTCTACTTTTCTGTTCACTGTTTTGTTGATGAACTTGTAGGTCTTAAAACATAAATTTAGAGGTCTGGACTGATTGTCCACAGCTGGGTAGACAATGAATGATGATAAATTGAAAGGTTTATGGCAACACCAATCAGCAGAACATAATAGTTACTTTGGTTTGACATAAAGAGGTTAGAGGAAATTAGTGCAATGAAAATAGATGTGGTAGGATACCAAATGTAAAAGAATGTATTACAGATCCATACAAGGTATTTAACTGTGAGATTTTAGTCCTAGAAAAGATTGTGGAAATCTTGTTTCCTCTTATTTTATGAAAGATATAATGATGCCTGAGAGGATTACTACCTGTTTTAGATCACTACACAGGTTACCTATGAAAGTTAAAACAGAATGAGAGGTTAGATATATGAACTTTTCCAAATGACATATTGGAAGTCCTTTTTTTAAAACCTACTTTGGTGATGGAAAATTAGAATTGTCTCCATCAAGAATGCCTTTTAATTAATTAGGTGAATTCTCAGGGTGAACAGCTAATGACAAGGATAAAATCTGTCACGCTGGGACCCATTAAGAAGGGGCATGGTGCCAGGCATTCATTCATCATCCAGCAGTTTTCCACAGTTGCTGAGCGTTTGACTTGTCTGAAGTGGTACTTAAACCCAAACAAGTCTGAGCCCAGGTCCAGACAGACGTGGTTATACAGGCAACAACTGGAATCCCCTCCTAGCTGATATTCTTACACCTTTGATCAATACTTATCGAGAGGCCAGGCTGAGGACCACCTGGGGGAAGGAGGGCAAAATCGAACCCTTGTATTTGATGTCTCCTCCAGCTCTGTGACCATTCAGAGTCAGCTTTTATCTTGTATATTCCTACAGCAGAACAAAGTTCCCCATGTAAACCAGACTTACCTTGTGTAGGTTACAGATGATAGCCTGTTAGTGTTCTTCAGAGAAACAGAACAAAATAGATTGAGAAAGGTAGGTAGGTAGGTAGGTAGGTAGATAGATAGATAGATAGATAGATAGATAGATAGATAGATAGATAGATAGGATGATAGATAGTGGACGAATGATGTATCCATAGATAGACAGTAGATAAATGATGAATGAATAGATACATAGATAAGTAGGAAATGGAAAGATGATGGATAGATAGACAGATAGACTCATTGATTGATAGATATTTATAGAAACTGACTTGCATAATTACGAAGATTGAAAATTCTGCTGTCTGCAAGCTGGAGAACCAGGAAAGCCACTGTGTCCTGAGAACCAGGATACAAAGCTGATGATGTACATCCATATCTAGGTCCACAAGTTTGAACACCAGGATTGCTGATGTTGGAGGGCAGGAGAAGATGAATGCCTCACTCAACCAGAGAGAGCGAATTCACTCTTCCTCTCCCTTTTTGTTCTATCCACGTCCTAGATAATTGAATGATGTCCACTCACATTGGTGAGGGTGATCTTCCTTACTCAGTCTTCTTAATTAAATGCCAATCTCTTCTAGAAATACCCTCACAGACACACCCAGAAATGGTGTTTTAGGAGCTATCTGGGCATTTCTTAGTCCAGACAAGTTGACAACCATCATAGAGCCACATGTCCTTCTCATTTGACCAACTCTCACCCCACCAGGCCAAGAACATTATAGAAGCGCAAGTTTTAAATGCCTGGTGCTTTCCAGTAAAATGTTTAGATAAACCGCATTTTCTCCAAAGGATTATCTTTCAGCTACAATTTAGCAAGGCATGGATGCTCAGCCAATCCCCATAAGCTGTGGCACCACAGACAGGGTGACAACTGATTGACTCTTCCCAGGTTAACCAGGCTCCTGGGGGCAATAGGTTTGGATCCAGGTGAATGTTTGCATGTGAATGTGTTTATTTTAAAAAGTGCAACTCAAAAACAAGGATTCCATAATCAGCAATTTCAGCACCAGTGCACTCCATTTAATATTTTTATCTACTTTAATGTATTTCTTTTTGATTGATGAAGAAATCAATCCTTGGAGAAATTAAGTTGGACTTCCAAGGTCACACAACTTACAAGGATACAGCTGTGATCAGAAACCACACTCAACTCTCCATTGGCAACTCTTCCCCCACTACAGCATCTACTTTCCATGGGAATTAATCTACCTGCAGCAGATAGTTTAGGCTGAAATGACATCTGGCCCCAAAATCGTATTTAACATACTAACCTCATTGCCTGTGGACAAATTGAATGATCAATTAGATATGTGACATTTTGATTCAAGATCGTGGGACATACTGCTGATCTAGCAATTCTTGACGTTTTTTAATCTCTTTAAATAACATCCAGTACAGGTAAAACTGGAAGTATATATTACTAAGCCTAGAGGAATCCGATATTTGAAATAATTTAGGTAGATGGAGTTATTAATAGTCATTTATAATGAAACAGCCTTTTTGACAAAAGGAACTTTGGAAGTCTCCTTGCTATTCAATTTTGGGGAATGTCTTTTAAAGAAAAGTTGCATTTTGGTAAATCTTTATGATTTAATCCCCATTGATATGAAAATCCCAAAATTCAGAAACATAACGACAGATCTCTGAAAGGGAATTTTAGTACCTAAAATAAAGGTAAAATAAAGGTGACTGATAATGAAAACAATAATGGGAGGCTAAAACTGCTATTGTAATTCTATTTTATGATAATTACGACTTTTGTAAAAACCTCAGAGTCCATTCTAACTGTTCTAGAAAGGGCCATTCATGACCTTTCTTTTACTAAATGCCAAAATCTGCCTTTTCTTTCCTTGATTTATTTCCAGTGATTTTCCACAGTGACTGCTCATTTCTCAAATTATTTCATCTTGTGGTCTCTGCAGTATCTGAACCTGAATGTTTTACTACCTTTTTTTTTCTTTTTTTTTTTTTTTGAGACGGAGTTTTGCTCTTGTTGCATAGGCTGGAGTGCAATGGTGTGATCTCAGCTCACCGCAACCTTTGCCTCCCGGGTTCAAGTGCTTCTCCTGCCTCAGACTCCCGAGTAGCTGGGATTACAGGCATGTGCCACCGCACTCGGCTAATTTTGTATTTTTAGTAGAGACAAGGTTCCTCCACGTTGGTCAGGATGGTCTTGAACCCTCTACCTCAGGTGATCTGCTTGACTGGGCCTCCCAAAGTGCTGGGATTACAGGCATGAGACACCACGCCCGGCCTTACTACCATTGTTTTTACATAGACTTTTAAAAAACAATTAGAAAAGTTCTAAATTTACAGAAAAATTAGTTTGAGAAGTACACATAAGCACATCTCTTCCACACTCAGTGTTGGCTATTATTAGCATCTTACTTAATATGGAGCATTTGTTATAGAGAATGAACCAATTTTTGATGTCATTCTGAATTAAAGTTCATACTTTGTTCATATTTCTTATATATTGCATAATGTCATTTCAATTCTCCAGGATTCTACATTTAGTGGTCATGTTTCCTTGGGCTTTTCCTTTTCTGGGACAGTTTTTTAGACTTTATATGATTTTGATAGTCTTGACAGTTTCGAAGAGTACAAGTCAGGCAGTTAGTAGAATGTCCCTGTATTGGAATTTGATGTTTTTCTCATGATAGCCTGGGTTTATGAGTATGTGGGAGATAAAGCACCATTTTCATCTAATAATAATTTTATTTTATAATATCAAGTATACACACTGTCAACATTGACTTATCTCTGATGATGTTGACTTTGATGAGCTGGCCAAGCTAGTGTTTGTCATGTTTCCATACTAAAAAAGTTACCTTATTTGATAATGGATAACCTAATAATTTGATCTGATGACTACAACATTGTATGCCCATATGAAAACATCACATGTGCTCTATAAATATGTGCCCCTATTATGTACCCATAATAGATAAAAAAAAAAAAAAAAAATTAAAAATCGACTTAAAAAAAGGTTACACTCTTCGCTCTTTGTTATCTTGTCCCACTTGGGAGGAATTACTATGCACAGCCCACACCTGAGGGATGAAGAATTAGGCACCACTTCCTTTCGGGTAGAGTATCTATTTAAATCATCTGGGATTCTTCTGTAGAGGAGCTAAGCCTACTCTCTCTCATCCATTCACTTTTAGTCATTTATTTGTCAGCATGGACACATGAATATGTGCTGTCCTACTTTGGTCTGTTGCTCAGTCTCTTTCAGCATTAACCACTGAGAGCTCGTTCAGTTGACTACTGTGCTCCTTTGACATCATCCCATCATTGGGAGTTTTGGTTTTTGAGTACTTTCTTACTTTCTGGCATTACAAGAAGTTTCAGGCTTATATTGTATATTTCCTGTCCCAGGTTTTGGATCAGCCACTCCACCATGGGACCCTAGTTTCCTTCCTACCATTTTCCTCACCCACTTGGGATCTTCGATTAGGGCTTGATCATGAAAAGTTTGGAGGTTTTAAAAGGCGACGAGGCCAAGTGAAAACCAAGTCTTCTCTTGGTCAATTGTGCCTATCTAATATCTACATTCTCAAAAGCCCTAACAAGATTCTCTCTCCAAACTCCAATTCTGATTATGGCACTTTTATTTAAGTGCCTTCCTTAACCAATTACCTTCTTTAGCAGTGCAGATTGTAAAACTTTATCTATTTGTCTGTCTGTCTATTTGTCTATCAATCTATCTATAATGTGGCTGTGTCTATTTACCTATTACCTACTTATCTTTATATATCACCTATTATCTATCTATCCACCTATCATTTATCTATCCATCCATCATCTCTCTATCTACGTATCGACCTCTGTGTTTATCTATTATCTATCATTTATCTATCAAGCTATCATCTATCACACATCTATGTATATATCAATCTATCCTATATATTCTCTAATCTCTCTGTCATATATCTCTGTGTTTATATATTATCTATCTATCTATCTTTCTACCTCTCTATCTGTCACATTGTACCGGAATAAAGGTAAATAACTTAAAATTACTTCAAGTGTTGTGATATGTGCTGCCAAATTTCACTAGTGGTCTTAAAATTGTAAGAACATTGAAATTTGAGAAAAATTTCAAATCTCGTAGCCTGGAAAAGGTTACCACTGATTCTTAGTGCCAGCTGCCCCTGTAGCATCTCTTACCGATAACCTCATCATGTCTTTTTATTCTTCAAGATACAAAAAAAATTATACACCATCAAATATACACTTTCATCCCTTAACAGAACCCTTTATACTGTCTTATTTAATTTCCATAACAGAGTTACAATAGCCTTACAGAATATTTTCAGTGGTTTTTCCTCTTCTTTAGAATCTAGGATAATTTGAAATTATATTAATAAGATTCTTTAATGCTGGCTTGTGCATGCCATCAACATCTTCTGCCTGTTTGTTTACTTTGTGAGAATTTTAAGTTTGAATTTAATTTTCTAAAACAATGAGGTGCTTAAAGTTGGAGGTTTCACTGAGCTTTGGTAAGACGCATATTCCTATGAATTTATCATTTTCACATAAGTATTCATTGACAAACAAATATACATAGTTGTTATATATTATTTTATAGTATTAGTTATGGATAATATATATTTTTAGTATGTCACATCTAAGTTTATGTGGCTTTTCTGCTTTGTTATTCTTTCTTTCTTCCTTCTTTCCTTCCCTCCCTCCCTTCTACCATGATTATTTTCAACTCTGTTTTTCCCACTCATAGTTATTTCAGCTAGCTATTTTTTGATATGTATTGGAACTGATTCAAGATTTCGATTTCATAAAAATAATGCAATATACTAATGTCTATATAATGTCTATATATATATATGTAGGGAAAACCTCTTATATATATACTAATGTCTATATATATATATGTAGGGAAAACCTCTTAAAAATTAAATTTTTTGGTCCAGTGAAAAAGTGAATTATTCAGTCTCTTTCGCTATTGCTAAGGCACCAATGGAAATGCAGCTTTACATAAATACCAGGCAGCACATTCTAATAGTGCATACAGAGTCTTTTCACCTCTAATCATAAGCTTTAATACTTAAAAATGTTATTGGTTAAATTAAAAAAAACCTTGGTGTGCTTTTAACTTGCCTTTCACATATGTGGGACTGAACTTCTTTTTATTAAGAAACACTTGCATCACCTTGTTAATTCTGTGTGAATCATTAGTTTGGATTTGTTTATCTTTCTCTGAGGCCAGTTTTGAGTCCTTTGTGTGTTTTTGTCAAATCCCTCTTTTATTGGAAATGAATAGTTCAAAGCCTGGGGATAGGTTTGTTTGTGGGGTGTGCACACCCACACCCACACAGCTACATATACATATTAGCCCCAAAGAAGCAGGGCTGCAAAAGAGAAGACATTTTCTAGACTCCTGGAACTCCCACTCTAAGGGCTTTTGGAACGACTAAAGACAACAACGTCCCCAAACAGCCCAACTCCTAATGGTTCAAAGTGATCACTCCATGATCCTAGCTTCCTAAGAGGCCAAGGGGTCCTTCTCAATTACACAGACACACACACACACACACACACACACCCTCTCTCTCTCTCTAACTCTCTGTCTCTCTCTCTCTCTTTCAATCTTTTATTATTCTTTCAGACAAAATATTAGAGACAAAGAAATACATGTAATAATCAAAGCATCTTAACTATCCTGAAAGAAAAACCAGTCCATATAAACAGATCTAGAGATGGCCTATATATTGGACTTATATGACAAGGAGTTGAAAATAAGTATCTTAAATACAGTTATGCACCACATATGACATTTCAGCTAATGACCAACCACATAAACAACCATAGTCCCATAGGTCCACATAAATGACCATGGTCTCTCTGGTAGAGCTGAAAAATTCCTATCTTCTGTTGAAGTCTTGATGATCCTAACCTGTGTGAGCCTAGGCTAATGTGTGCGTTTCTGTCTTGGTTTTCACTAAAAAAATTTAAAAAGTATTGAAAGGAAAAAATTTTAATTTACAAATAGAAAGAATCTTGTAGGCCAGGAATGGAGGCTCATGTCTATAATCTTTGCACTCTGGGAGACTGAGGCAGGAGGATCACTTGGGATCAAGAGTAACCTGGGCAACAGAATGCAACCCTGTCTCTAAAATAAAATAAAAAATTAGCTGGGCATGGCGGTGTGTGCCTATAGTCCCAGCTACTCAGGAGGCTGATGCGAGAGGATTGCTTGAGTCCAGGAGTTCGAGGCTGCAGTAAGCCATGATCGCACCACTGTGCTACAGTCTAGGCAACAGAGGGAGATCCTGTCTCTAAAACAAATAAACAAAAACAAAAAAGAGAAAAGCTTATAGAATAAAAATATAAAAAGAAAATATTTTTGGTGTTTTTGTTTTAAGATGTATTTTTAAAAGGGTCAAAAAATTAAAACAATGTATAAAGTGAGAAGGTTACAGTAAGCTAAGTTTCATTTGTTATTGAAAGAAGAAACATATTTTAATAAAATGAGTGTAGCCTAGGTGTTTGCAAAGTCTACAGCACATACAATAATGTCCTAGGCCTTCACATTCACTTACCACTTAGTCACTAACTCACCCAGAGTCACTCACCCAGAGCAATTTAGTGCGTGAGATGGGTTTCTCATCTCACGCATCAAATTGCATAATGTATAATTGCATAATGCATTGAAGGTTAGCTCACAGTCTAATATGGATATTGTAACCCCTGAATTTATTACTGAAAAAAATCAGAAATAGTTAAACAAATTTTAAATCAATTAAAATGAAATAGTAAAAGTCTACTCAACACAGAAGCATGTGGGAGAACAGGGGAATAAAGAACAGATGGAAACAAATTGAAAATAAATGTCAAGCTGGCATATTTAAACCCAACTGTAGCAAACATCACATTGTACAAAGACGGAACCAAAGCTCAAATTAAAGGACTGATTCCCAGACTGATTTAAAAAAGCATGACCCCGCTCCATGTTGTTTCTTTTAAGGATGTATTTACTATAAAGATGCAGACTGAAGTGTATTTAGGTAGAAAAATTGCCATGCTGTCACTGAAGAGAAGGCAGCCGAGTGGCTTTGCTACCCTCATTGGAGTAGATATGAAGAAGATGACTGTTAATGGAGATGAAGACCATTCGTTATTGGAAAAAAAATAGTGAAATGTATAGACAGGAAGGCATATGAGTTTGTATGTATATGGAGTTAATTACAGAGCTCCAAAAATATATGAAGCATAGGAAGTAAAACTGATAGAAGGAGAGGAGATGAAGAGAGAGGAATTCAGGGAAAAGAGTGACAGAGAGGAAAAGAGGGAGGGAGAGAGAGAGCCAGAGAGTGAGAGAGAGGGAGAGACAGAAGGAGTGAGAGGGACATAGAGAGAAGAAGAAGGGAGAGGAAGGAAGAGGGACAGAGCGGGGAAGGAGGCAGAGAGACAGAGAGGGCAGAGGAAGAGGGGTGGGAGAGACAGAGGGAAGGAGGGAGACAGAAAGAAAGAGAGAGACAGAGGGAGCAAGAGAAAGGAAGAGGGAGATAAGGGAGAGAGAGGAGGAAGAAGGGGAAAGAGAGGGAGAGACAGAAAGGGAGAGAGAGGAAGGGAGAGAAAATGAGAAAAGAGAGAGGATAGAGAGGGGAGAAAGAGAAAGGAAGCGGGGAGGGAGAGAGACAGAGAGGGAGAAAGGGAGAAACAGAGAGAGAGATACAGAGAGATAGCGAGAGACAGGAAGAGGGGGGAGAGAGGGAGAGAGGGAGGGAGAGAAACAGAAGGAGAGAGGGAGTGAGAGTAACAGAAGCAGGGGAATAGAGGGAGGGATGGAGGAAGGAGGAGGGAGTGGGGAGAGAGAGAGGAATTTAAACCTTTCACATCCTTGTTGGGGATTTTAAGACCACCCTGTAAACAACTGATGAAGCAAGTCTACTTTTCCAGGTGAGCGTGTGTCAAATGCTTGTATATAGGTGACCTTGTCAGATGTCTGTTCCATTTCTACTTCATAACATTCCCATGTGCTATTTTGAGGGTTCTGCTACTATTAAAAAAGCACTGGAATAAACTTTTCTTTAAAAAGTTGGTAGATTTTTCCTTGCAAAATCATCTGAGCCAGCTGCATCTTTCGAGTTGGTAAGTTTGTATTTTTTGTTTTGTTTTTGTTTCTCTAACATTTTTGCATATTATTTCAAGAAAAAGGGTTACAGACTGTATGTCTTTCTGAATCAATTTTAGCCAATTATATAATCCTGAATATTTACTTTTTTAAATATGTTCATTTATTTGTGAACCCATGAGTATGTCACCGAATATATCATATTTTTTACTGTTTCTGTCCTTACCATTTCTTGATATTTACTTGTGGCCTTTTCCTCTTTATGTGTGTGCATATAGTTTAGAAGATCATACATTGCTTGCTCTAAAAAATCGTATTTGAGATTTTAGAGTTCTACATTATCTTTTCTACACATCTTTTTCTGTTTTTGTATTTCTGTTGTCTTCAGGGTTGGCTTGACTATACTAATTTCGGGTTTCAGGATCAATTCACTCATTTCCATTCTTTGATGTAAGGTCGTACAGGTAGAAGAGAAAGTAGATGTTTGTAAAGGGTTGAAGTTTCCCTGTACACAAAGCACCCACGGGGAGGGTTGTGGTTTCCCTGTGCTTTTGTCTGCTGATTTTCTGGATTGAGCTTGTGGTCCTGCTCTGGGAGAAGTATTTCTACTACCAGCACTGAACAGTTGGTGAAGACAGATATAAAACTGCAGAGTTCCTGATGTTGGAGCTCGATGTCCAGCTCTAGAAATATGTCCTATAGAGCTGGGCATGGAAAAGCCAAGGAGACTTCAAAACACATTGAGCATCCTTCTGTCCTAGGATGTAGTGGTCTGGAGCATAGACCATGGATGTGAGGTAGGAGGCAGACTCAACTCCAAGGATGGGGCTCGCACACTGGACCAAATGGAGGACTAGCTAACACAGGGTCAGGGTGGAAGCAGCTTTCTGTAAGACACGCCCACCAGTGTACCATGCCCGTTTACTATTGCCATGGCAACACCGAGGAGTTACCAGCCCTTTCCAGGGCAATGTCCCAACGACCTGGAAGTTATCATCCTTTTTCTAGAAACCTCTGCATAATCTGCCCCTTAATCTGCATATAATTAAAAGCGGGCATAAATATGACTGCAGAACTGCCTCTGAGCTGCTACTCTGGGCGCACTGCCTGTAGGGTAACCCAGCTCTACAAGGAGCAGTACCTCTGCTGTGGCTGTGCACTGCTGCTGCAATAAAAGTTGCTATTTAACACTACCGCCTCACCCAATGTTGGGGCTCTCCTGCCCTGCATCAGATGGACTGCAGTCACCACAGAAGCTCTGATGGACCACAGTTGCTTGGCCTCATGTGTCTAAAGTTTACAGTGCTTGTCCCCATTGCAATGTTCTGGAACAAAACCACTTTGGAGGTATGACTGAATTAAAATGCAGTTGTAGATGATACAATGCAAGTGTTCAATCTGAAGGAAGCTAAGCAGTGCTGTTGTTAGCAACACAAATGATCACACTCTAACCAAAGATGATTGAAACAGAGGCTGAAGTCAATCCTAAGGAAATATTTTGATAAATAAATGAGACTTCACAATCTGATGCTGGTGACCACAGACTGCAGGGAAGTCAAGAGATACAACAGCAAACTATGGTTCAGTGTTCCAAATGCTACACTTCCTATTGTCTGAAAAATTAAGAACACACTCTTTACGATACCATTGGAATTTTTCTCTATGTAACTACATTTTGCATTTATACCACCTATCATTAATTCTCTCCTATTGCTTACATGCCAGCCCAAAACCACCACTTGTAATTTCTCTCATTAAGGACAAGTGTAAAATCATAGTTATCTAACAGCATAGGTGGAAGGCTACATAAAACAGAGTTATAGATTCTTAATTCCAGAGAGTTTCTAATTCTGTAGGTCTGGGTTGAGATGCAAAAATTTATACTTTTTTTTTAATTCTAAGGCTTATTTTTGCTTCTCTGAGGACTACAATTTGAGAATCACTAATATAAAGGCACATGGCTTAGCAATGGATACATTCTCGTTAATTTTGGCAGGGGGGACAAATAACAAAAAGAGTGATTTTAGTTTTAACGCATAAGAGATATTGTGAAATCTGAGCTGGGTGCCGTGACTCATGGCTATCATCCCAGCACTTCGGAAAGCTGAGGCGGATAAGATCACTTTGAGCTCAGGAGTTTGAGACCAGCCTGGGCAACATGATGCAACCCTGTTTCTACAAAAAAATACAAAAATTAGCCAGGCATTGGTGGCTTGTGCCTGTGGTCCCAGCTACTCAAGAGGCTAGGCAGGAGAATTGCTTGAGCCTGGGATGTGGAGGTTGCATTGAGCCAAGATCGTGCCACTGCACTCCAGCCTGGGCAACAGAGAGAGACTCCATCTCAAAAAAGAAAAAAAGAAAAGAAAAAAGAAAAAACAATATTTTAGAATCCAAATGTGTATTTTTTCTTATATATGTATTTCTTTTTAGAAACTAACTTATTTATTTGTATTGCTTTATTGATGACTGTGGATATTTTCTGTGTGAATGACATAAGTGTGATTTGACAGGCAAAAATAGACACCAATTTAAAACTATTAATAAGATAGTCCCTGAAATTAAGGAGACAAAAAGTTACCTATGGGCCTAAGGCTCATGGCTTGGCTGGCACAGCAACTCCCTAGGTGTCTATGGCTATAAGAAAAGACACACTCTTGCTAAACTCCCTAGGAACAGGTGCTATCAAGTAAATTATCAGACCACTCCCGACTGTGATGTATTTATTTATTTTTTATTTATTTAATTTATTTTTGAATTACCCTTTTAACAAAAATCAGCTCCCAAATCATTTCTTTTCTAACAAAGAGCAGCCTGAAAAATCGAGCTGCAGACACAGATAAGCAAGCTGAAAACTTGCATGGGTAAATACCGGCAGCTGTGCCAATAGGAAAAGGCTACGTGGGGGCAGACACATTCAACATGGAGGCTCCATCTTCCCTTTTCTTTGTCAACCACGTGTGCAGTAAAGGAACAGACAACATGGCACCAGCTAGGTTGATAACTCATCTGCATAATAAAAGATGAGGATGGGGTGGCCAGCCTCTGTTCTTCCTGGAAGACTAAGAATATACAGAAGCCCTCATGCTAATGAAGCGGCGTCATTGTCTGGGGTAATACCTGAGGTTCCTTGTCCCATGGCCAAAGAAAACTTGAAGCAGACTCACCAGAGTGAGGTTAAGAACAGAAATTTAACAGGCAAAAGAAAGAGAAGAGCGCTCTGCACAGAGAGGGGTCCTGGAGAAAAACGTGTTGCCAGGTTTGTGGTGAAATGCAGGAAGTTTTATAGATGAGCTTGAGGAGGCGGCATCTGATTTACACAGGCATGAAAGATTGGTTGGACCAGGTGTGCCATTTGCATAGCCACCCCACCCTAATATGTAATATGTAGCTGAAACATCTGCTTTTTTAACGTAAATGATGAAGAAAGATCAAATTGACCCCAGAGATAAGACCCCTGAAAGACCATTGCCCCTCCTGACAGAATGAAAGTTAAAGCAAACTTCCTCATCAGGTCACAAGCTGCAACCAATCACATTCCCATAATGTATGTACTGACCTTGTATGAAAAATGTTGTAATCTTGCTAAACCCTTGTCTCAGCCTATGTAAGTGAAACTTGAACTTCTCCCCTTTGCGGCACTGACCCTCTTCTCTCAGAATCTGCAGGTCCTGCCTATTCTCAAGCTTTGCACTAGACTAAACTCTACACTTTATTTTATATACTGAATCTCATTATTGAAGGTTGACAAGTGAGGTTCCTTGTCATCTTCTTTTTTTTTTTTTTTTTTTTTTCTGAGACAGGATCTTACTCTGTTGCCCAAGTTGGAGCGCAGTGGCACAATCTTAGCCACAGCTCACTGCAGCCTCAAACTCCTGGGCTTGAGTGATCTTCCTGTCTCAGCCTCCTGAGTAGCTGGGACTACAAGTGTGCACCGCCATACCTGGCTAATTCTTTTCAAAGTTTTGTAGAGATGTGGTCTTGCTATGTTGCCCAAGCTGGTCTCAAACTCCTGGCCTCATGCAATCCTCCCTCCTCTCCTCCCAAAGTGCTGGAATTACAGTCATGAGCCATCATGCTTGGCTCCCAATTCTTGAATTAAGAACAGTAATAGGAGGGACACTGTGAGGTCAACTGCTTTGTTTACATGCTTATTTAGATTGCAGTGGAAATTAATATTGATGGGAGGATATCCCTAGGTAAAGGTTATTCCAGATTCCAAGTCTATAAATATTTGAGTGAGGCTCAGTCATTTTTAGGAAAGAGGAGTACATGAAAATGGGGGAGCAAAGAAAGTTATGCATAGAGTTCTATCTCTGTAGTCTTATATTTACAGTATATATCTTGAGAATCTATCTTTCATCTATCACTGAACTTGTCTAATATGGTTTGGCTGTGTCCCCACCCAACTCTCATCTTGAATTTCTACATGTTGTGGAAGGGACCTGGTTGGAGGTAACTGAATCATGGGGACAAGTCTTTCCTGTGCTCCTCTCGTGATAGTGAGCAAGTCTCATGACATCTGATGGTTTAATAAAGGGCAGTTTTCCTGCACAAGCTCTCTCTTTGGCTGCCTCCATTTATGTAAGATGTGACTTGCTCCTCCTTGCCTTCTGCCATGATTGTGAAGCTTCCCCAGCCACGTGGAACTGTAAGTTCATTAAACATCTTTTCCTTCCCAGTCTCGTGTATGTCTTTATCGGCAGCGTGAAAACAGACTAATACATTGTCCTTTGAATTTAAGAGTAAATTTAACTCATTAGTCATTTCTACTTAGAACCTAAAACCTGGATTTTAAGTAAACAAAAACATCTTTTAATAGAATTCCTGTTTTGTAGTTTTATGCATCTAAAATATTCAATGCGGGTGATTCTTTTAAATGATCATTTCAAGTTCTCTCTAGTCTCTGCATGGGAAAAAAAGGAATAAAGAGGAGGAAGAGTCTGTCTAGGCTCTGGACAAATAGAAAGACAAATGTAATTGCTCTATTATAGAGACTCCTGGGGATAAATTTTAAAGCATCAGTTGAGAAATGTTCATGGTAATAAAAGAAAATTCAAAACCAATAGATGAAAGCTTCTTATGACTTTCTCATACATACACACGAAGAGTAATATCCTCTTTGAAGACCTTCTTGGGAAAAAAAGGTGTTATACAATAAAAAAGAAAACAAATTCAGTCATTAAACCTATACAACATTATAAAATATGTGGTACACTGTAAATTAACACATTTTTTAATTTGTCAATCATACCTCAATTAAAAGCTTTAAAAAGTGTGGGACTAGAAGCAAAAGCTTCTAGTCCTTCTGTGTTATTTGCTATTTCACGGAGAAAAGTAGTTTCACCCAAATTCCTGTTCTACCAGTTAAGGATTGGTTGGCTCAAATGGAGCTCATTATATGTTAATGACTGAGATCTAAATAGTTCACCTTTTTTCCTCTTGAAACTGTGTTAATCCATCCAATTCATTAGGGGTGAATCCAGTTGCCAGTTACTACTACTTTTCTGCTGGGTTAGAATTATTTTCCCTTATCAACCCAAATTATTTAGTTCCCATGCAGTAGTCAACACTACCAAGATCTGATTTTATCCTCTTTGTGACGTGGCAAATTCTGTAAAAGAAGGGCTTCTCTTAGAACACTTGGAGCACTAGGAGTTCAACAACTTTTGTATATTACAATTTATTTCATGTTTATATAAACTCATCAACTCCTTAAGACAATGAGAATGAAAGCTCCACTAAATGTAAAAGACTTTGAATTCACTTAGTGTTCTTCAAAGGCAAACAGACTGTTTCCTCAAAATGTGCTTCAAATTATTACAAAAGCAGAATCTTTGCAACACTCAAAGAAGCTAAGAAACTCAGTAGGACATTATAGTTAGAATCTACATCCCGTCCTTCAACACTGATGTTAGCTCTATCCATTTGAATGTTAGAGGAAAAACAAGTGCATGCAAATTCAGCTTTAAAATTGAGAGAGTTTAATAAGAGAGGAAGAAATCTCTAGACAAGTAGAAAAAACAAATATGTTACTGTGGCAGGCTATGCTAATGGGATGATCACTATTCTTTGCAATAAATAAACTTTTGGTATTATTTGTTTTCTTTTTTATCATTTTCATTTTTACGAAAGAAGGAAGAAATATAGTTTTACAAGTTCAGCTGTGGGTCAAAACACAGAACACAAAACTCACAGTTACAACACAAATGAAACATAAAGGGATATTCTCCATTATAACAACGAAGCACATTTTTTATGGTCATTTGACAGATTATCTCTAGGGATTTCTGAACACTCTAACCTGACCCTGACTGCAGATAGGGCATGGATACTCTCCAATCTCCCCACTGTGGGGACAAATTCCCTTCCATCTGATAGAGGTATGAACTCCAAAAATCGGAGTTTATTTGGCCAAGGGTGAGGACATGCGCCCATGACATAGCCTCAGGAGGTCCTGACAACATGAGCCCAAGGCGGTCACAGCACAGTTCGGTTTTACACATTTTAGGGAGATATGAAACATCAATCAATATGTGTAAGATGAACACTGGTTCAGTCTGGAAAGGCAGGACAACTCAAAGATGGGAGGGGGCTTCCAGGTCATAGGTAGATAAGAGACAAATGATCGTATTCTTTTGAGTTTTTGATTAACCTCTCCAAAGAAGGCAATCAGATATGCATTTATCTCAGTGAGTAGAGGGGTAACTTTGAATAGAAGGTGGGGCGGGTTGGCCCTAAGCAATTCCCAGCTTGAATTTTCCCTTTAGCTTAGTGATTTTGGGGGTTCCAAGATATTTTCCTTTCACAGAGGTTACAGTCATGAAACCAAAAGCCATGTTCTAATACAGCTGTCACCATCTGGGATGAATAACTGTGCATTAGGAAATCATAAGCATCATATATCCACTCCTAATACACAATTGAATCCATACACTGAAAATAGGGAAAGTCACAACTAGAGCCATTAAAGTAGAACTCCATGGCTCTGTCAGATTCATACAAGGAACCAAGAGACCTATGGCTAAAGGGAACCCAAGGAGTTGAACAGTTACATTCTTCTGAATAGCTTTCAGTGGAGCCCCAGGCTACAGACCCAGAAAAACTATTAATTATTTTCGAGCACATAAAACTGAGTATTTTGCCATGCACATGTGTGAGTGTGTGTGTGTTTATGACATCCTTTGAACAGTATCTTCCCAAACAAAGGGAAAGCAAAATTCCCTTGATGAAAGCAAAATTCAAGGTTTTACAAAGAAAAACTGTCAGTTCTTTTAAATCTGTTGTTGAGTTGTCCGTTCAGGACTGGTTTGTTCCTAAACAGATATCTCCCCAGGTGGCCTCCTTCACTCTCACAATGTAACTTAGATTAGCTCCACAGGTATGGGACAATAGGAGACTAGAAATCGGCTCTCTGGCCACCCTGAGGTGAATGTATATTTGACTTCTTCTATTCTATGTTTACATTATCTTATGTAAAGTGTAGACTTACTGAGCACAGGAGAAATGTATAACTGACTGTTCCTCTGACCTCTTCTTTCATACGCAACATGAGGATTCAGTGAGTGCTAATCAAAACCTCAAAAGAATGCAACCACTTGTCTCACCTTCCCGTTTTGCTCTTTCCTCTTTTCCCTTCTCCCTGCTTCTTCCCCTTTAAATATCGAAGCCCTCAAAACACTCTTTGGAAAAAGTGGGGGCCATAAATCTTACTGTGACCTGTGTCACTTTTTCCTGGGTCTGTCCTCAACCTTGGCAAAATAAACCTCTAAACTGATTAAGACCTGTCACAGACACTTTTTTGGGGAGAGGGGGCAGTGGGGAGCTTACAAATGTGTGTCCAGTGAGTATTTCTGTTTTATACAGAAAGCAAAGGCATCTCATTTTTTAAAATACACCCTACTCTCAAAACATAACAGATAGAGAAGCCACATAAATATAGATGTATAGATGTCACCAACCCCTCAGAGCTACAGGACCCCCAGAAAGGGGTCTCAGGACTGAAGGACAATAAAACCTCCCCAGATTTGCAACAAAGAGGATAGACAACATCAGCCAGCAAAATTCTCCAAGCCCACCGGAAACAAAACTTCCCCTCTATGAGATCTGAGGGATATTAGAACACACTAGAGATGCCACTCTTTGGGGCACAGTTGACTTTTCAGACAGGAGATGACACTTCAACTAGTTTTTATAATGAGAATGTCGTTAAGTATTTCCAAGAAATTCCAAGCCTAAGCTTCAGGCTGAGTTTTAGGAAGCATCCCTTTAAACCATTTAACGGAAATCACCTGTTAGGAAAACTCTGGCTGGAAACAAATGCAATAGCTCGCTTGACATCAGAAAGCTGCTCAAGGGATCAACTCCAGACACTGACCCCATAGAAAACTCAATGCTTTCTCCATCAGTTTGTGGGGACATCTGAGTTCTTCACTTGACTTCCAATTTTTGTGTGGATTTGTGTGTTCGATAGGACCTCGGTCGCATGAAGAGTTCAGCTGCATGAAAATCTGGGTCAGATTTTCCTCTCTCCAGTCTCCCTGTCTGTCTTAACCTGATCTTTAATCACAGTTCCACTGCCCAGGGAAGATGAGGAGGAGGTGAATGACTACAGTAGAACAAGGATAGAGGAGAAGAGAAAAGGGAGAACAGCAGAACATTTTCCAGGATGCCTAATGCAAATCACAGGTGCTGTCTGATGGTAGGAAGAATGCAAGTTTAGAGGAACCTTGAAGAGAAAAGGAATGAGGATTATCCATGGGATATGGACTGAGCAGATGAAACGAAGACTCTGGATTTGGGGAGGAGCAGAGGAAAGCCAGTGCTTTCACGTCTCTCTCCTATCTTCCCTCTCCACCTGCAAGCCAATTGGAGGCTCTAGTCTTCTCTTCTCCTTATGACCCAGGTAATGGGCACATACCAGTGGTTCTGGGCCTTGATAAGGCAGGAAATTGTCTTGTCTCTCTTGTGTTGTATGCAATACTGTTTACTCAAAGTAGGGAGAAACAGGATATTCATAAGCACCTACATGAACCATCATACACAAACCCACACATTCTCACTTCCCACTCCCTCATAATGGGAAGCCAACATTTTGATCATTATATTCTTGCCTTGTAGGATGATCTAGATGGGAACCAAATGTATAGTCGGGAAAAGAGATGGATGGTACCCTAAGGACTAGGAATTCACACTCCTTAAACTTTAAGATGCAGTCCCCTGGAGATGTTGACGAAGTGCAGATTCTGATTCAGTGTCTAGGATGAGTTCTCAGATGCCATAGCTTTACCAACCCGCATGTGATGCTGAGGTTCTTTGAAGCACCCTCTGAGAAGAAAAGAGTTAAAGTAGCAGCTCTCAAATTTTTCTGGCATCAAAATTGCCTAGAATATCGGTTCAAATATATCCAGAGATTTTGGGTTATCTGTCGCGGTGGGGCCCAAGAATTTGTATCTGGAACAAGTGTCTAGGTGATGTGAATTCTGCTGTGTCCCTGTCCATATTTGAGGACCGCTGGGTTAAAGAACTAAATCAGTGGTTTTAAATCGTGATCGCCCAATATAATATCTGAGAAAATACTATTGATGGAGTCTTATCCACCGAGAGCCTGAGTTTTTTTTCCCCAACTTTTATTTTAGCTTCAGTGGCACATGTGCAGGTTTGTTACCTGGGTATATTGTGTGATGCTGAGATTTGGGATACAACTGATCCCATCACCCAGGTAGTAAGCATAGTATTTAATAGATAGCTTTTCATGCCTTGCGGCCCCTCCCTCCCTGTTCTAATGGGCCCTAGTGTCTACTGTTCCCTTCTTTGTACTCCCATCTTGTCCCTGTTGTGTTGTGTACTCAATGTTCAGCTCCCACTTGTGAGTAAGAATAAGTGGTATTTGTTTTTTTCTTCCTGCATTAATTCACTTAGAATAATGCCTTTTTGTTGCATCCATGTTGCTGCAAAGGATGTGGTTTTGTTCTTCTTAATGAGTGCATAGTATTCCATGGTATATACGTATCACATTTTCTTTATCCAGTCCATTGTTAATGGGCTTCTCTGTTGACTCCATGTATTTGCTCTTGAGAATAGTGCTGCAATGCATATAGGAGTACATGTGTCTTTTTGGTGGAACAACTTATTTTCCCTTGCATGTATTCCCAGAAATGGGGTTGCTGAATCAAATGGTAGTTCTGTTTTAATTTCTTTGAGAAATCTCCAAACTGCTCTCCACAGTGGGTGAGCTAATTTACCTTCCCACCAGCAGCATATAAGCATTTCCTTTTCTCTGCAGCCTCACCAGCATCTGTTGTTTTTTGACTTTTTAATAATAGCCATTCTGACTGGTGTGAGACAATATCTCATTGTGGTTGTGATTTGCATTTCTCTGATGATTAGTGATGTGGATCTTTTTTTCCATGTTCGCTGGTTTTTTGTATGTCTTCTTTTGAGAAGTGTCATCTTTTGCCCATTTTTTAAAAATGGGGTTGGTTTTTGCTTGTTGAATTGTTAAAGTTTCTTACAGTTTCTGGATATTAGGCCTTCGTTAAATGCATAGGTTGGTAATATTTTCCCCATTCTATAGATTACCTGTTTACTCTGTTGACAGTTTTTTTACTGTGCACAAGTTCTGCAGTTAAATTAGGTCCCATTTGTCAATTTTTGTTTTTGTTGAAATTGCTTTTGAAGACTTAGTCATAAATTCTTTCTAAAGGCTGATGTCCAGAATGGTGTTTCCTAGGTTTTCTTCTAGGATTCTTATAGTTTGCGGTCTTATATGTAAATCTTTCATCCATTTTGAGTTAATATTTGCATATGCTATGTGATAGGGGTTCGACTTCATTCTTTTATATATGGCTAATCACTTATCCCAGCACAATTTTTTGAATAGGGAATCCTTTCCCCATTGTTTATTTTTGTTAACTTTGTTGAAGATTAGATGGCTATACAGCTTTATTTTATTTCTGGGCTCTCTATTAGGTGTACAGCTTTATTTCTGGGCTCTCAATTCTGTTTCATTGAGCTATGTATCCTGTTTTGAACGAGTACCATGCTGTTTTGGTTATTATAGCCTTGTAGGATAGTTTGAAGTCAGGTAATGTGATACCTCCAGCTTTATTCTTTTTGCTTAGGACTGCTTGGGCTATTCAGGTTCTTCTTTGGTTCCATATGTATGTTAAAATAGTTTTCTCCAACTCTGTGTAAAACGACATTGGTAGTTTGAAAGGAATAGCATTGAAACTGAAATTGCTTTTGGCAGTATGGCAATTTTAACAATATTTTTTCTTCCAATTGATAAGCATGGAATGTTTTTCCATTTTCTGTGTCATCTATGATTTTTTTTAGCAGGGTTTTTTAGTTTTCCTTGTAGTGATCTTTCACCTCCATAGTTAACTGTATTCCTAGGTATTTGGGTTTGTGTGTAGCTATTGTAAATGGGGATTTGGTTCTGAGAGCTTGATGTAATGGAACCTGTAGATTCTAAAGCACCTCCTGTGATTCAAATGTGTAGCCAGCATCGTGAACCATTCCTTTGGACTTTTTCTTCACTTTAGAGCCAAGAGAATTCATCTGTATCAGCACCCAGACCAGCTGAGGAGGGGACTGGAACTGGGGTCAACTTGTACAGGTAGGTATCACATAGTTTCTGTGGAATTACCCTTTATAGCACTTCCTGGGCCATATTTCTTTTGTGACTGAGCCACCAGCCTTCTCAGGGACATATTATCCCCTTTCCTTTGCTAGCGCCTTCAGTCAAGTGACAATCTGCCCACTCCACTGCAATTTTTCATCTACATTTTCATCCATTTCGTGATTTAAACTGCAGAGAAAATATTAATGTATGTCTGTTTTCTAATGTCAGTTATCTGTTGTCTTTTCAAATTTGCTGCTTGCAAATTAATTGGTGGAAAGATTAACTTTTTCTTTCAGTATATATATATATATGTATGTATATATTTTACTTTTGAACAATTTGTTCACTAACATGATGGTCTTCATCATGAATGAATAGTCCTACAATTTAAAGCTAGTGGAAGACTTGGAAGGCTTTTCTGCTTGAAAGTTTTATGACTGTGACCAGCTTTTTCAACTGTCTCAATTTCAGTTTTGTTGTTGTCATCATCTTTTTCCTCTTCTTCTTCTCCTGCCTCTTCCCCTTTTTCTCTTTACTCCTCTTCCTCCTTCTCCTCCATCCCTCCCTCTTTTACTTCCCCTCCTCCTCTTCCTTCTCTTCCTCCTCTCCTCCTCCTCTTGTTCTTCCTCCTCTAACTTTTCCCCTTCCTCTATCTTCTCCTCCTCCTCTCCCTCCATCCACTCCTCTTTCTTCCTCCTCTTCTTTTTCCTTCCCTTCCTTCTCTTCCTCCTCTTTCTCCTTTTCCTCCTCCTCCTCCTTCTTATTCCTCTTTCTCCTCCTCCTCTTTCTCCTTCTCCTCCTCTTCTTTCTCCTTCTCCTCTTCTTTCTCCTTCTTCTCTTTCTGCTTCTCCTCTGCCTCCTACTCCTTCTCCTCTTCCTCATCCTCCTCCTTTTTCCTCCTCTTCAATCACCTTTTTTCTCCTTTTGTGAAATAGGAATGACAGTGCCCACTTTACATGGTCATAAGTTAAAATGAGTTTGGTACTCCATCTCTTGATCTATTGCAGTTGGCCAATAAATGACAATCAGTATCACTGTACTTGTTGAAAGCAAAGGATGTGTTGATTTTCTTCTCACAGGGATAATTGATCTCTTTATATATAGCAGAGATTAACTCGTGTGGCATTAGAGGTCTAAGCCAGTTGTCTCATTTTTTTTTTTGTTTTTTTGTTTTTTTTTTTTTTTTTTTTTTTTACCACATCTATGTTCCCCATCTCATAGCAACCTGGCTTTTACTTCCATCCTTCCACAAAAATTACAGAAGCCACCAGGTTCGCAGTATCTTTTTAGCCCTCATTTTGTTTGATTGCTTTGGTCTCTTTAGAACCTCTGTGGCAAGCATATTTCCCCTGGATTCAGTGTATAATGAACAACTAGCATTCTTCTCAGTCCTTGAGATGCCCTTGCACAACTTTCTAGGGTGGTAGCACTGCTTCCTTTAATGAAGCACTCCTTGCTCCTTGATCTTTGGGTCTGAAGAATAAAGGAAGAGGGTTGTGTGAATGGATCAACAGAGATTATTATAATGAAAGTCCTAATGAGCACTGAGTTTCTTCCCGGCCTGAGAATCAGTTTGAGCCCAATGGTAAAACAACCAGAAATGAGGAGCAGGTTAGAACTCAGACTGACTGGGCTGCTTTTACTTCCCAGAATCAAGTTTGGCTTAATTTTCAGAAGCCAATCACTCTCTTCATCTGAGCAATACAACAGTGATAACTTTGGGCACTGCAGAAAGCATTTTTCAAATGCTATACCACATGTCCTGTATTGAGCAGAGTAGCCAGGAGAGATGAGTAGTTCCCAGCGGAATGTCTTGAGCAGAACTGAGCATTCTATTTTAATGGAGATTTGGACGTGGGCCAAAATTCTTAGCTTCGAGCTTGAATATACAGCCTTCACCAGTTGCATAAATAATACTCAAAGTTATAGCATTAAAACTGCTTTCAATTTTGGTGTAATCACTGCACAGTGCTTTTCAACAAGCTGAGTTTCCTCAGATTTTGTCATTGTTATTCATCATACTCAGTCTGTCTCTGCTCATGTCTATAAACAAAGGTCATCTTCATGTGATGACTTGATTGTAATAGCGGAGTTGGCACCTCCCCACAAAACCGTGAAATCATCGTTGATCCCCATTACCAAACACATGATGCTCCAGGACTGACTTGATTTTTAATCCAAAGGATGGCTGGGATGTTCTCAAGAAACCCTGCTCTAACTTCCCTGGGCACTGAGGAATGCCCAGCTACATCAACCTTCATATGTCTCTGCAAGAGACAGGGGGATCCCAGAGAAGTTCTAATATCCTCAGAAAAAGAGGTAAAACTTTTTACCACTCCTAATTTAATCTGAGATTTATTAAATTCTCTTCCTCCCCCTCCTCTTCTCCTCCTCCTCCTCTTTTCCTCCTCTTCTTCTTCTTCTTCTCCTTCTTCTCCTCTTCTTCCTTTCTTCTTTTCCTTCTCCTCCTCTTCTCCTTATCTCCTCCCTCTCCCTCTCCCTCTCTCTCTCTTTCTCCCTCTCTCTCTCCCTCTCCCCGCTCCCCTTCCCCTGCTCCTCCTCTTTCCTCTTCTTCTTCTTCCTCTTCTTCCTCTTCTTCTTCTTCTTCTTCTTCCTCTCCTTCTTCTTCTTCTTCTTCTTCTTCTTCTTCTTCTTCTTCTTCTTCTTCTTCTTCTTCTTCTTCTTCTCTTCTTCTTCTTCTTCTTCTTCTTCTCTTCTTCTCCCTCTTCTCCCTCTTCTCCTTCTCCTTCTTCCTCTTCTTCCTCTCCTTCCTCTCATTCTTCTCCTTCTTCTCCTTCTTCCTCTCTCTCACTAGACGTTCCTTCCCTCAGTGGAAATTTGTCCAGCAATGACAGTTAGGAAATAGTGCTCATGTTTCTACTGTCACACTCATTATGAATGAGTACACAGTTAAAAGAGAAAGAAGGTCAAATGTAAATATTAGTGCTAGGAGTTGATGGGGAACTTCTGCAGCGCTTATTCTTTTTCACCTGAAGTTTTGACGTGAAGCTTCAATGATGACTATCAAAAAGAGGCACTCTCCACCCTGAAGTGGCTTATTTACTGCCAAACTCCCTTTACTAAGCTGAAGTAATTGCAATTATGCTATAGTAGAACTATTGACTATAATGAGAATTTTATTACCTAAAGCCTGAGACAGCTGTGAAGCAAATATACATTATTGACTTACCAAATCTCATGTTAAATTGTGTCTTAAGATGTGATTTCTTCAAATCAAACAATGTACATGAAAATATATGTGAATACAACATGTAGGAGATTCTATTGCCATCTTATATGCTTATGAAAACTAGTCTATTTATAGATTATTTATTTAAAAATACAGAAGTCTAAAAGCCTCTATCAGTCATCTTCATTGGACTCAGAAGGTGATCTGTATTTAGCCAATAACTCATAGATTATTATTGATTTTTTTTAACTTGTCAAGGACTAAGAAAAGTCTGAAATACAAATATCTTGCCACAGGCTTTTTCCACATGACCATGGTTGGAAGGCTTTCTAATCTCTTCTAATGAAATTGGCCAACCTGCAATCAATGAACCCTGGAGCATGTCATATGAAATATTGGACCACCGCAGGATGCAACCGAGCTCCCCCTGTCCTGTTTCAGTAATGTGGTTTCTGTCTGGAGAAAAGTTTAGAGAGTTAAATTATATTTCATTTTTTTCCCTTAGCAAATGATACAGTTATGATTAGGCAGGCCTTTCCCCCCACTGCAATAACACGGATGAACTCGCTCTCTCATTTTGTTTTGCAATAGCCCATCAGCCCCAGCCTAGTAAACCATAATACTTAAAGCTTTGTGAGCTAAAGCAAACAAACCCAAAAAAAGTATGTTGATACTGGTTGTTTAGAATTTTGCAGAGCATAAAGGCCTGGTAGATCACAATTCCATGAAGACCAAGCAAATATGAATGGAGTTGGAAGATAAACAGCAAAGTGGTATTTAACTGATCAGACTACATCACACTTTTTATCAAGGCATACTGCAATAAAATTACACCATCAGCAGACTTACTCACTGTACATTTTGTGCAGTATTTTTTTATTGTGATAAAATAAGGTTAGACATAAGACTGGAGAATTATTACTATTATTATTTTTTAAGAGACAGGGTCTTGCTCTGTTGCCCAGGCTGGAATGCAGTGGCACTTGATATGGGAGGGGAGCAGGGAAGTGCTGGGTAGAGAAGAGTGGGGTTCCTGGCGAGGGCTCCACCCTCGGGCCTGTGTCTGCTGACCTAAGTGATAACAGGAACTCCTGTTTTGGGGCCCAAATGTTGCATTTTCCAGGACCACTCTGGCCCATCATCCCCCACATCCTATGCCCATGTAAACCTGAGAACTTAGCGGGCACACACACACACACACACACACACAAGCAGCTGATCATCGAGAGGAGCAGAGAATGGTAGAGTGGTGGAAAGTGCGAGAACAGCAGGGCAGCATGGCAGAGAAGGAGGGAAGAGGCACCTTCTCCACCGAACTGCAGGGGAAGATGATCTGCCCCCACTCCACCTTCCCACTCCAGCTCCCCATCCCTCTGAAAGCCACCTCCACTACTCAATCAAGTCTCTGCATTCATCACCTTTCTAACAGTTCGTGTGACCTGATTCGTCCAGGATGCGGAACAAGAATCCAGGGGAGTTAACACGTAGCCATCGCCAGATGGCAAAGCTTAAGGAGCACACTGTAACACACACTCATTGGGGCTTTGGGAGTCGCAGACAACCACCGTTCAACACTGCCTTGGGGCTGGAGCCCAGAAACGCTCCCCTGGGCTCCTGCACTGGGCCCATCTGCCTGCTCCCCCTCCGGGAAGGGGTTTGAGCTACTGGCGGCCAAACAGAGAGCCACACCCCTGTTGCGCGTCTTGCCAGGGGGTGCAGAGAACTCTGTCGTTTTAGCATGATCACAGCCCACTTGCTGCAGCCTCAAACTCTTTGGCGCAAGTGATCCTCCCACCTCAGTCTCCTGGGTAGCTGGGATTACATGCGTGCACCACCACATCCAGCTAATTTTTATTTTTATTTTTGTAGAGTAGGGTCTCACTATGTTGCCCACGCTGGTCTCAAACTCCTGGGCTCAAGCAATCCTCCCACCTCAGCCTCCCTAAGTGCTGGGATTATAGGTGTGAACCATGGCACCTGAAAAGACTGAAAAATTATTTGGCCTATTCAAAGATTACTCCTTCTACTCCTTGCTGGCACTGGGAAAGTTTAAATCCACCCAGAGAGGAAAACATTGCCATTCAAACAGGATTGTATGATTGGATCTCTGTACACTCTAGTTTATCATGAATTCTCAACTGGGGAAATGGTGCCGTAAGGAGATAACAGTGGGAATTTTGTGAGTTGAAAAGCCACCTTACTCTTTGATGTATAAAGTGCAAACATACATATAGTACATAAATAGACATAGAGCATGCTCATGGTGTTAACATTTTATGGGGGCATGGGCAATTAGGAAAGAAAAAAATCTAAAACAGTTTCTGGTTGGGTGTAGTGCTTATGCCTATAATCTCAGCACTTTGGGAGGCTGAGGCAGGCAGATCACTTGGGCAAGAAGTTGGAGACCAGCCTGGGCAACATAGAGAGATCCCATATCTACCAAAAATACAAAAGTTAGCCAAGCATCATGGCGCACCTGTGGTCTCAGCTACTTGGAGGCTGAGGTGGGAGGATTGCTTAAACCTGGGAGGTTGAGTCTGTAGTGAGTTGAGATTGCGCCACTGCACTCCAGCCTGAGCAACAGAGTGATATGCTATCTTAAAAATAAGCAAATAGATAAAAATAAAAAAATTCCCCTTAAGGGGGCGATAATGAAAAACAAAACAAAAAAAGAAGTTGTGATGGAGGATAACTTGAAGCAAAACACCAAATAAACTGGTCACTTGGGATGGAAGCTCTGCCTCATGGTCTTTCTCTGTGGCCTGGGGAAAATGCCTTTCTTTCCAAGGTACTTCAATGTCTAAATGACAAGATGTATGTAAGAAACCTTGTAAAGTTCCTGGTGTGGAATAGGAAGTAGGCGAGGTCCCACAGGTATGGATGTTGATAAGGCACAGTCATTCCTCACACTCAGAGGGTAGGGAAACCAGACTGTAAGTTCCATGGAGCAAACCCTGGTTTTGCCTTTATTTTACATTTGTATGTATAGATATACATATGCATTTATGTATATACATATATTTGTGGGGTTTTTTGTTTTGTTTTGTTTTGTTTTGTTTTTTGTTTTTGCCTTAAGATTCCTAGGACAAGGGAATTCTGTCTGCCTGTTGAGATAGTGGGTCGGGTAAGAGCTTGTTCTGTGTCACATAATTTGGCTGGAAATGAGATTTGCTCCAATGCGCAACTGTAAATCTGAAACTGTCCTCACGAGATTCACAAGAATTCTGGACAGAAATACAGTTATAATTAAGCATGAATCAGGCTGCATTTTGACCCACTTCCTTGTAATGGAAAGTCACATAGTACTAGATACTGATCATTTCCATCCAGATTGTTCCTACAGATAGGACCTCTATCTATCCTACAGATAGAATCATAGATTCTATAGATAGAATCATAAGGCGAAGTCCAGTGAAATAGCTGACGCCAACCAGTTTGAAGATCCCCGCAGAGGAACCCAATCAGCGTGAGAACACAGGTTCTTCATGACCCCATCCCATGACTTCATCCTGCACTATTCCACCAATCAATGATCTCCATTCTTGAGCCCACTTCCAAATCCTTGACAACTCTAGCCCCAGTCTCCTCTGGGAGACGGATTTGAGGTTTCCTTCCATCTCCTCATTTTTTGAGGGTTCTATGAGAAAACCACTTTCTCTGCAGCAACCCAGTGTCTCTGCATATTAACTTGCCATGCAACTGAGGCAAAGAACCTATTATGGTCACAGATCTATGAATGATCTTTTTATTTTCAGAGTATGCAAACTCAGTGAAAGTGTTAGCATGGTGAGGCAAGCAAAGATGAATAGCACAGTAGCTCAGAGGAGAGAGAGTGAGCTAAGCCGGGCTGTGCAGAGCTGAGCAAGCATCCTCTCCTCTGTGGTTGTTCTCAGCATCTCGGTTTTGCAGCAGATCAGCTGTTCCATCAATGCCTCAAGATGATTTTGTGCTTGTTTCAATGTCTTTGCTTGCTGTATAATAAGACTGATCATTGCAACTTTATATTGAGAGGAAATGTTTGGTCATTGGGAGAATTTATTCTACTGCAGAGAGTCACGCTGGGTATCGAAGCTTGGGAACTTATTAATGTAAGAAAATTATCATTTTTTTATGTTGGAAATAGAAATACTTTTTTTTTAGACTTGGGAAAACCCTACTACAGATTCTCTTGGTCAAGTACAGCTGTGGCTAAATGCAAATACTTTATGTTTCATGTATATTATTCCTAGGTTCTAATTTATATCCCTTCTACTTCTCTTGACTTTCTTTCTTTCACACCCATAACCATTAACTGAATTTGTAGCCTGACATTTTTCTTTCTTCCTTCCACTATTTCAGAAGATGCATGAAGTCTTTGCACTTCCGGACTCACTCTTTTGCCTTATAGCCAACTCGTTTTTTACACTGTGGTCAGACTTTTCTAAGCCAAATATCTGGTCCTATTTTACTAAGAGCAGTTAATAATAATTACTAAGTTGTAGATACTACAGTTTAGTAAAGGGAGCTTAGTAATAAAGAAACCACTTCAGGGTAGAGAGTGGCTCTCTTTGGTAGTCATCATGGAAGCTTCATGTCAAAACTTCAGGTGAAATAATTCATCAATTATGACAGAGATTGATTTTTGTCAACCAGTTTTCACTTCTTCCATGTTTTAAATAACAGTCCTCTCTTTCTGTTTTGTAGGGCATATGTCAGTCTGGTACATGTTAGTCAACTTAAAAAACACATTTCCAGCTTCCCTGAAATCTATGTGTGGGCATATACATAGGGTTTGGCCGATGGGATATACGCCAAAGTGAAAAGCACAAATTGTGCTTCAAGTATTTGAACACACATTTATTTCCCCTTCATGTCTCTTTTTGCTTTCCATGTGGTTGGCCTGCAGCTTCACTGTTGAAGAGAGGAAGCAGTCCTTAGGAAATAGCAAAGCCACACAGTATGAACTGCTGAGCTTGAGGCATAGATGGTTTCAACCCAACCTGGACTCTTATGGAAGAGACAAAGGTCTTTCACCTTTGAACTACTCTAGTTGTGTGTCTTTGTAACAGCAGCTAAGACACTTTTCTAAATAATATTGTAATTTTCCATTGTCTACAGAATATGTTATGATATTCTTGGCCTAGCATGCAAAGATATTAATCATTAAAAATATATTACAGTGTTATCACTGTGATCCATGCCTCTTGTTTTGGCCAATAATAAAATCACCTTTGCAAAGATTATGACAATGAGAGAAGTCAGCATGGCTGGCTCGATCTTGCTTCTCGCCACACAGGCTATCTGTTCTCACTTATTCCTGGGGGTAAGTCAAGGTAACCATGAGAGGAATTTAGATTATAGTTTAACTTGGAAGCAACAATGATAATAGTCCCTCCCTAAAACTAAGCCCCTCCTTGCTCAGGGACTGAAAGCTAACCAAAAGTCATGAGGTTAGGATTAAAGGAAGGTCCTGAATTCTGCTAAAATGTAGTGCATAGTTTTTATAATCTCTTACTGCTCAGGAGTCATGTGGCCAGAAGCCACGAGACTTGTGACCTCTCCAATTCCTCTTGTAGATAGCGTCACTATTGTTGATATGGTTTGGCTGTGTCCCCACCCAGATCTCACCTTGAATTGTAGTTCTCATAATCCACACATGTTATGGGAGAGACCCAGTGGGAGGTAATTGAATTATGGGGGTGGTTACCCTCATGCTGCTGTTCTCATGATAGTGAGTGAGTTCTCGTGAAATCTGACTCTTTTATAAGGGGCTCTTCCCCTGCCTTTGCTCTGCACTTCTCATTGCTGGTCCATTGTGAAGGAGGACTTGTTTGCTTTCCCTTCCATCTTAATTGTAAGTTGCCTGAGGCCTCCCCAGCCCTGTGGAACTGTGAGTCAATTAAACCTCTTCCCTTTATAAATTAGCCAGTCTCAGGTATGTCTGTATAGCAGCATGAGAATGGACTAGTACAATTGTAGATCTTAGCTAAGATTGGTCTTTTGAGACGTCTTTTGCGCTTTTGCATTCTGGCAACCAATTGACCAGGTTCGTGACTCATGACTCAACCAATCCTATGGCCCCAACCCAGCAGAGGAGTCAGTGCATGAAGACAGTTTTCCACTATGTTATGATTTCATCTCCAGCCAATCAGCACCACCCTTTCTCTAGTCCTCTGCCTACCAAATTATCTATGAAAACCTAGCCTCTGTGTCCTTGGGGACGCCGATTTGAGTGATAATGCTAGTCCTCTGCTTAACTGCCTTGCATTAATTAAACTCTTGCCTGCAATACCACAGTCTCAGGGAATTTGCTTGTCTATGGAGGCAGCAGGAAGAAGCTGTTGGGTGATTACCATAATGTAGGAGCAGAAGTTTCCCGCATGAGTTCCAGCTAGAGGCTTTTGATCTGTTGTACGTCTTTGTCAGTTTCATACACTTTGTCTCTGCTGTAGGAAGGGATATCCCAGATGGGGGATATTCCACACATGCTGCCATGTAACATGAGCAAGATATAAACCATCAAGAAATAGGCCACTAAATTTTGAGCATTATTTGTTATTGCACCATTATCTAGCAAAAGTAGACTAATATAATTATTTAAAACAAAATAAAATGAAATAACAAAAAATAATGTTACAAAGAATCAAGCAGGAAGACTTTAATATTTCTCTTTTGAATTGCATTCATGTGAACTACAGGCAGATGTTTAGAAAAACTTACTTCTGCCTAGAAAACTATTTGGTTAATTTGTGTTCCCCAGAGGCATATCCTGAGGCAAGGACACTTATGCAAATGACTGGTTAGGGAAATACTCCAAGGAGAAACAGGAAGTGGACAGAGGAAGGAGAAGAAGGAAGAGGAAGAAACTAAGGGAAGGTGACATTTTAGACAATGTCTCATGGAATCTTTGGGCATATACAGTCTCTCCCCATGTTACTAACTACTACATAAACAAGTTAGGTACAGGCAGAAACTGCAAGAATGGGAATACAAATTAACCCCTGGGCTTTTAAATTTTGTCCTTGGGATTCATAGACCACTTGATTCATAGAAGTCAAAACATTCTAAGAGATGGTATCTTTATGATCTTTGACTCTTGACTCCACTTACATCTCATACTGGAACTTCTGGAGGACTTTATAAAATTTTAAGAAATCATCTCCATTGTCTTTCTTCATTTCCCCACCCATTTCTCATGTATCATAAAAAGTCCCAAAATTCCCATTTGAAGTTGTAAGAGGCTGAGTTAGATTTTGCTAGTCAGATGCTCAATTAAACCAGAAAATGCAGAAAGTACTTTAGAGGACATTATAGGCTTCAATGCCTTGGACTTTTTTCTTCTAAACATGGTGCTGATACTATCTTTCAAATGTGAGCTTGCTTTCATTTTACAAAGGAATATTTCATCTCTCGTGATCATAGCCCCTGTGGAATTTCACTAATGGATCCTGAAACCCTATCTCAGCTAATGAAGATTGAATGAATGCAATAAACAGTAGTATTTTAACAAAGCCCTCTTCCACAGAGCTGCTAGAAATTCATGAGATTGATGTCTGCAGAATTTTGGAAGGTGCCACCTTACATGACTAAAAAATGAGAGTCATTTTTCTTTTATTAATTTGATGTCAGTTTATTAAAAAAGAATCATTCTGGTCATCAAAACTCACTAATATTGATACCATATAGGGCAATGGAAACAGCTTGGTGAGAATTTGAGGGAGACTAACCCTCAGAGTTGAAACAACTGCATCCGCTCAAATTGGTAATGAAAAAGGCATATAATTGCTACAAACGAACAGATTTTATGTTTCCACAGCTTCTTAGAAATGTATGTTTGACAGTTCTGTATTCAACTTTTTGCATTTG
This sequence comes from Piliocolobus tephrosceles, assembly GCF_002776525.5. NCBI lineage: Eukaryota > Metazoa > Chordata > Mammalia > Primates > Cercopithecidae > Piliocolobus > Piliocolobus tephrosceles. The sequence goes on along the minus strand of NC_045456.1, from coordinate 18,379,275 downwards.
AAGACCTGGAAAGATAGAAAATAGAAGCAATTTTCTACTCCTATTTCTTCTTATTATAATCAAATTATCTAAATAATTCAAATACAATAATGGAGAGTTCAGAGTTTTGTTTATCTGGTGTTAACTATTTTCCAAATATATAGGATCACCAGGCCAATTTTAAGACATTAAGAGAAAACAGAACGAAAAAAAAAAAACCAATTATGTAGTCTTAGAAAAGTCAAATGGTAAATGAAATGGAGAAGAAATACACATATTTATGGTATATGCATATTTATTAGTATGGTCAATACTAATCAATACAATTGTCTTTCTAACTGAAAGCATAAATAGTTATGCATAAACTCTCTGATCCGTGTTACCTAGTTTTGTGTGTGTGTGTGTGTGTGTGTACTTTTATTTCATCAAAACAACTAAAGAGCACCTACTCTATCCCAAATACAATTTCCTTTCTTTTGTGATTTACAGCTTCAGACTATTTTATTTGCATTTAATTTGGTATACAATAAAAGATAAATAGGACTGGGTGCAGTGGCTTATGCCTGTAGTCCAAGTTATTCGGGAGACTGAGGTGGAAGGATTGCTTGAGCCCAGGAGTTCCAGGCTGCAGTGAGCCATGATCCACACTACTGCACTCCAGCCTGGGCAATAAAGTGAGACCCCATCTCTAAATCAGAGAAGATAAGTTAGATGAGATAAATGGCATGCCACCTTGACTTCCCAACTATTAAAGACTAGGAATGGATACAGATGTAAAGTGATAATTAAATTACATTCAGGACAAGGAAACAGGGTGGCCTGACTAGGTTTCTATAGAGTATCAGTCGAGCCATTCATTTAGGGTTTGACTATACTAATCAATGAAAGCTGACCTTTTAAATGTTGCAGTGCTCCTTCCTTTTGACAAATCCAATAGTAGATTCTCTTCTGTGGTTCTCTTACTCGATCTGTCAGGAGTTTTTGAAAGGATTGGATATGCCGATTCTTCAGATGTCTTATATTTGCATCTGGGATACCACACACTTCTACTTTACCTGTCTCTTTTGTTTTTTGTTTTTGTTTTTCCTATTCTGTCTGTTTCCTTTTCCCTGGCTCCTTGCAGGTGGAATTTCCCAGAGTAATGGGTTCTCTTCTCCACCATTCACTTAGTGGCTTTTTCCAGTCTCAAGGCTTGAAATAACTAGAATTTCATTTTATTTAAATTTGCAACTTTAATCATAATTGGAAAACGTAAATTGTGTTATCAAATTTGCCACTGCAAGCCTGACCTCTCTCCCAAACACTGTATTTATATATCCAACTATTTGTCACCTCTTCTTTGAAGTCAGAGAGACAACTCAATAACCTGCCTAACATCAAATTTTGTTTATTTTCTCTCTCACACACACACACACACACACACCAAACACAAAAACAAAAACCACTGTGCTTCCCCTGGATGAATGGCATTTCCAACATCATGACACCGATCCAATTGTCACATAAAACTGATAATAGTTTCTTTTGAAAAAACATAGAAATTGATACTCCCAGTCTTAAAACTTGAGAAAGTTATGGTTGTCTTACCTGAGTTCCTTTCTCAGGAAACCAACCAGCAGGCTTCCGAGATGGCATCAAGGAGCTGAAACTCACCAGATCACCACATTTGGACCATGAGATGCCAGACCCTTCACCCATCATGATGGCCTAACTGACCATCTGCTGCCTATTGACCAATTCCTCTTTCTTACCACTCCCTAATTCCTGTTTTCCTACATGTAGTTGCATTTCTGCTATGTAAAGCCCTAATGTTAGTCAATCAGGGAGATGGATTTGAGTCTGATCTTTCATGTCCTCAGCTACAGCACCCAATGAAAGCCTTCTTCTCTGGCAATACTGGTTTTCTCAGTGATTGCCTTTCTGTGTGGTGAGCAGTAGGACCTAGACCAAACCCCTAGTGTTTTGGTAACAATTATAGTTTGAATGAAAAACTGTCATCCTTGACTCTTCTCTTTCTTTTGCACAAAAGGCCTGGCCCTAAGGATATCTTATTTTATCTACTGCACAACTCTCATTGTGTTAACCTCCTCTGAGCTACCATCTTTTCTCATGTACATTCTTATTTATTTATTTATTTATTTATTTATTTATTTATTTATTCTGAGACTGAGTCTCCCTCTTTTGCCCCAGGCTGGAGTGCAGTGGTGTGATCTCGGCTTACTGCAATCTCTAACTCCCAAGGTCAAGTGATTCTCCTGCCTCAGCCTCCTGAGTAGCTTGGATTACAGGTGTGTGCCACCACACCTAGCTAATTGCTTTGTATTTTTAGTAGAGATGGAGTTTCATCAAGTTGGCCAGGCTGGTGTTGAACTCCTGACCTCAAATGATCTGCCTGCCTCAGCCTCCCAAAATGCTGGGCTTACAGGCATGAGCCACCACACCCAGCCAATCTCTCATACATTCTTAACAATCATTTCATAAATGAACTTTGCTTCTGCCCTTGGTCCCATAGAGTCTAATCTCAACAGAGGTGACACACACAACAGGGATTCTTTTAAAATATGAACCAGACCATGTTGATGCTATTTCCAACATTTTCCGTGAATTCCTATTTTACACAATGAAAAAGTCAGCAGTCCTTACTTAGGTCTACAAAGAGCCACATGGTGTGGTCAACACTAGAAGAGATGTCTCCCATCTCTTCTACTATTTTCTTCCTCACTCTGCTGGGGGTCCTAAGTCTGTTTCCTGATCCAAGTCCCTGCCTTAGGGTTGCAGACCTAGTTCCATCTTCTTCCTGGATCTCTGATTTTCCAGAGGGTGGCATGATCAGTCCCTAACTTTCCTCAAACCTGCTGGAGTATCAGCTTCTCAGAGAGCCTACCCTGGCCTTTCTCTTTAAACCTACACATTGTCCCCACCTCACAGGCTCCTGATACTCTTTGCACTAGGAAAATAGATCTATCTTTCTTTTTTCCATAGCATTCAGCCTCTGCAAGTACAGAGCTTGCTATATTTACCCACTAAGTCTCTTCTTAATTTTATTCTTTATTTGCACCTTCCTTCACTTGCAGAGTATAAACTCCTTGCGGGCAAGGGTATATTCTTTTGTCTTCACTATTATATCTCAAGCACTAAAAATATTGTCTATCACATATAGAGAAATGAGAGATATTCATTGAATAATCACAACATATTAATTTTAGTATATAATCATATTGTTAAATAATCTGTGTTTGTATGTGTGCATGAGATGGGGGATGCATAAGGACATTGTAATGAAAGAACAAAAACATAGGATTGAAAACTTATGAATAAACCCTTTTGAATATTTTTTTAGCCTTATTTTAATAAAAAGAACACAAGGAACATTTGTTCCCATCTTGTCATGATATATCTCATCACAAAAAGTATAGTTGTTTAATAGATATTTGAAAAATGTACCATTTGAATACATTTTAAATAGATGGATTTATGTCTAAATGGTTATCAGAATTAATAACTATGTGTAGCTTAGTTAGTGCTTTACGGTCTCCTGTTAATTTGATATCCCCGCTGAGGAAGGCATTGTGTTAACATCTATGAATTCTCTTCAAATTATTTCAACGTATAATCTGATCATTTAAATGTAAAAACATAAAGCCTTAAGAAAATCGTACTTTAAACTATATGATTAAATAAGTCTGTTCATAAAACAGACATAATAATCAGAAGCTATGCAAGAAAAATATACACTTTTAAATGTTTGCAGGTAAAAAGTTTCTAAACTAAATTGAAAAAAAGAAACTCAGGCTGAGCACGGTGGCTCACGCCTGTCATCCCAGCACTTTGGGAGGCCGAGGCGGGCGGATCACGAGGTCAGGAGATCGAGACCATCCTGGCTAACACGGTGAAACCCCGTCTCTACTAAAAATACAAAAAACAATTATCCGGGCGTGGTGGTGGGTACCTGTAGTCCCAGCTACTCGGGGGGCTGAGGCAGGAGAATGGCATGAACCTAGGAGGCGGAGCTTGCAGTGAGCCCAGATGGTGCCACTGCACTCCAGCCTGGGCGACAGAGCGAGACTCCGTCTCAGAAAAAAAAAAAAAAAAAAGAATTAAAAAAAAGGAGCTTCTAAAATCAGTAAGAAAATGATGCACACTTATCTGATAAAGTTGGGTGAAGCACATTCAGAGTTCACCCAAAAGGAAATGCAAGTTGCTTTTATAGGTATAAAAGGATAATCAGCTCCTCTCAAAATTAGGAAAATGCAAAGTAAAGCTGCAGTGAGACAGCATATCAAAATTTAATTCATATTACATGGGTGGTCATTTAGAAAATGGGGAAAATTGGTAGTGGAAGTTTAATTTGGTTACACCTACTTGGCAGCTAACTTAGTAAAATATTTCAAACTTTAAGTTTCACATCTACTTTAAAAGATTTTCTTGTGTTGAGATATTTTTCCAATGTATTCTCACATGAAGACAAAGAGATTCCATGAAATTGCTTCAAAGAAAGAAAATACATTAAGCAATGTAAAAATAAAAACAAAGAGACATACAAAAGCATATAACTGTTGTTGTGTGATTTGAAATAACAAAAAGGTTGGCAAAACATTAGATGCCATTTACAGGTGAGTGGTTATAGAAAACATCACATACAATGCAATATTATACAGATGCTTAAAGAAATAAAGTTGATGAGAATTAGGGACATTAACTGTGTGTGTGTGTGTGTGTGTGTGTGTGTGTATACACATATATATGCCAGATTTCGTTCTATCCACTTTGCACCTATTTACTGATCTAATAATAAACCTCAGAATCAGATACTCAATTATTTATTTAACAAATGAAAAAAGAGAAGCCGATCAAGCAAAATAAATCTCCCAAGATTCAACAGTTAGTAAGTGGAGTAGCTGAAATCCTAATCCAAGCCGTCTAAATCCAGAGTCCAATTTATCTCTCACACACATGCAGTACACATGGGTGAGTACATATACATATACATATACATATACATATATTGAGTATGTAAGCTGGGCACAGTGACTCATACCTGTAATTCCAGCATTTTGGGAGGCTGAGCTGGGAGGATCACTTGAGGCCAGGAGTTCGAGACCACCTTGGGCAACATAGGAAGAACCCATCTTTAATTAAAAATAAAAAAGTATGCATATGTATATTGAATATATATACACATAGACACATTGATTATATATGTACATGTATGTATATACTCAGTATATATACGCATATACACTCACTCAGGTGTATTGTACATATGCGTATGTATATATACACACATACTATTAGGTTGGTGCAAAAGTAAATGCGATTTTTGGCATTACTTAAAAAAAAAAAATGGCAAAAACCACAGTTATTTTTGCACCAGCCTAATTTATGTCCATATATCCAACTTTATATGTGTATTCATACAGGGTGATTTTCAAGTATATATTTTAAACAAAAAGGACAAGGTTCAGATGAGTGTATTTAGAACTAATGTTATGTGCTATTCAATACACAATGCACACACACACACACACACACACGCTTTCATTTTATTATGTATTGGAATGATTCATGATAGATTAAAACACGTATAATTTTTTGGCACAAAATAGATGGTTTGGGACCTTCAGGAAGGGGACAATAATTTTTTTGCAGTGCATACTCAAGAACAAATGTTTCAATTTAAGTATGCAATTATTTTAAATAAAATTTCATTTTCGTTTTCTAAAAATTTTTAGTAGAGATAAGGTTTTGCCATGTTGGCCAGGCTGGTCTCTAACTCCTGACCTCAAGTGATCTGCCTGTCTTGGCCTACCAAAGTGCTGGGATTATAGGCATGAGCCACCGCGCCCGGCCTTAAAAATGCAATTTTTTTTTTGGGGGGGGGGACGGAGTGGAGTCTTGCTCTGTCACGCAGGCTGGAGTGCAGTGGTGCAATCTCAGCTCACTGCAAGCTGCGCCTCCCGGGTTCACTCCATTCTCCTGCCTCAGCCTCCCGAGTAGCTGGGACTACAGACGCCCGCCAACACGCCCGGCTAATTTTTTGTATTTTTAGTAGAGACGGGGTTTCACCGTGTTAGCCAGGGTGGTCTCAATCTCCTGACCTCGTGATCTGCCCACCTTGGCCTCCCAAAGTGCTGGGATTACAGGCGTGAGCCACTGGGCCCGGCCAAAAATGCAATTTTTAATAGAATGCATTATTGACTTTAACTGCAAATGAGTCCAATATTCATGCATAGCTGTAGATTCAGCTTCAATACATTGTATGCACATTTCAAAATCCTCAGCATATTATTTTAAGTCAATGTTACCGAAAAATTAATCACATTTTTATGCTGTGCATTTTTTGAAATACATATCTTTTCATGTCTTTCTATCAATATTACACATACTTATGTTATGTTACATTTGTCTTCAGTACTTTCAATGCTGACCTCCTAAATTCTACTTGATACTTAATTCTTATTCCTAGTCCTATTTAATTAAGCTTTTCTGACTGGAATTCTAATTTTGATTCACAAACTTGACAAGGCTTTTTGGAAATCAAGATTTATTAAATCAACTTACTTAGTGTTTCACCCTCAGAGAAAATACAAATATTTTTAAAGCCCTCTCTCCCAGCTTTCCTGTCTAAAAAAAAATTGAAAATATATAACAAATGTAAGTAAAACTTTCTAAAAGTAAGAAAAAAAATTCACTGGGTCAACATTGTATTTACATCGCATCCCTCTAATTTATCGATCTAGCGATGATTGTCTGAAGTCCATGAGAGCTAAGATAAAATGTGACTTAACCAATAAAAGACAGAGCCAAAACATAGCCAAAGGGTATTGTTTGTTTCAGGATAAAATAGTCAATTGGTTATGACTCTATTAAAACAGTCTCTGGTGTTCAGTTGAGTCCTTTTTCATAGGAAAACATAGAAAATAAAAGTTGTAACATGATAGCTTACATGGATACCGAAAACAAGTTTTTACAACTCCTTTATTTTATAGAATAGGAAATTTGCTAAATTGAGACACAGAGTAGCTACACAATAAGCTCAGGGTCACTTAGCAAATAATTAGTTAACAATCGGAAAACAACCAGGGTCACTAATCTTGGTCTAATTCCTGTCTCTTGCATTATTTTGCTTTTTGACGAAATACTGGGATAGACTGAACCAACTGGAATAATAATGATAATAAACAATAACCAAAGGTCCCACTTAATTGCTCTAAACTATTTTGCATGTTTAATTTTTTGCACACTTCTTTGAGGAAGATGTGATTATTCCCGTTTGTCAGATGCAAATACTGACTTATATAGAAGCCAGTGACTTATCCCAAATCCCAGAGCTAGAAACTTGTACATGATGGAAAAAGCGAAATCCATTTCATGTCAAAGCCCAGTATATAATTTTTATAAATGCTATGGAAAGAGTCAATAAAATCTTCTGCAATATTTTATGGAGGCAGATTTTGTTGCTGGCCTTCTCTCCCATGCCTGTGAGTTCTAAGAGCCATTTACTTGATACTCTCTTTACCCTTATGCATAAAGAATGTATATAATTTTATCATATTGCTCAACTTATTAACTAAACCCTAATGGGATTATTTTTCCTCCAACTAATTTGCAAGTGTTTCTGGAATGCATATATTTCAAAGACACTTGGATGTTGACAAATAAATCATAATTTTGCATGTAGAAATCTATCATCATTTGAAAAGTTAAATATATTGGTTGAATTACCTGATATGTATTCATTTACCCATTCATTCAGATAATGTCCAGAGAGCAACTATTTTCTTCCAATTCTGGGCTTCATGGTATGGATGGAAGGGCAGCTGTGACATGCCTTATCATGGCTAGCATTGTCTGGTCCTTATACTCTCACAACCTGAGTGTCATGTATGAAAACGTGACTTTATATCTTTCTAGGAATTTATCTGTGCAGCTCACTCTTTATAGTCCAGTGACAGTTTTCCCCGTGCAGTTTTAGAAATAAGAATAGGGTGAGTGAGGTCATCTCAAAAATTCAGTCCATCCACGCAGAAAGTTTCTGGACTGGCATTGCCCATAGATGTGAATTGTGTCAGCATTTCAACATGACATTTGTGGGTAAAAATGATTCAGTTTGTGTGTGTGTGTGTGTGTGTGTGTGTGTGTAGGCTTCATCCTGTCATTTGTCATTAGGGGCTATGACAAACTTTTCGCAGAACCTTCTTGGAGCCTGATGCCAATTTCAGAAAGATAAGTGGCTTCACTCCCTGTCATTTCATGCTGCCCTGGGGGTATTCAGCAATGCAGTGTGCCTTTTATTGGTACTGCAGAATGTTGCCGGAAAATGGGCTCTCGTAGGAATGCCCCCTGCAAGATCAACGTATTACAGAAATATTCATCTTGACTTTCCTTGTGTTTTCCCTGGAAGGTGACAACATTGTTTAAAAATCCAGTCTGAACCTAATTTCCTCCAACTTCCCAGAACTTTTCTCTAATGTATATTGCATGCCTCTTATTTTAAGGTAAATATAATACTGTGAATTGTTACCTATAGCCACATATCCTTTTATGAATTATTACCTAGAATTTTTTTTTAAGAGACAGAGTCTTGCTTTGTTGCCCAGGCTGGAGTCCAGTGGCACGATCATAGCTGACTGAAGCCTCCAACTCCTGGCTCAAGCAATCCTCCACCTCCTGGGCTCAAGCGATCCTCCCACCTCAGCCTACCGCATAGCTAGGACTGCAGGTACCCGTCACTATGCCTAGCTAATTTATTTATTTATGTATTTATTTTGTCGAGACAGGGTTTTGCTATGTTGCCCAGGCTCGTCTCAAACCCCTGGCTTCAAGCAATCCTCCCGCCTTGGCCTCTGGAAGCACTGGGATTACAGGCATGAGCCACAGCATCAGCATATAACTAGAAATTTATGCATATACATTTATGATAGCTACCAAAATGAAGTATTTTGGCTACTACAGCTACATCTTATTGAGAAGTAGGAAGGATTGAAATATATTCAATATCATATATAGTTGTATGGTAAGTTGCAGACAAATGAGTTAATATTGTTCATGTTCGCAGTTTAATTTGAATTTTTCATGTAGTTACAATTAAAGAGATCAAAATGGAATTTGATAGTATACTAGAACTGGACAAGATGTGAAATGCAATGGAGGAAAAAATTAGAAGCTCCTAAATTGAGAGGAATTAAGGAGGGCTTATAGTAAATAGGGGAATAAAATGAGCTTGTGTTAGTGAAATGCTTTGCTTCAGCACTGGGAATATGTCATGCACAGCTAAAGACTTCATTGGCATAAAGGAACTCAAAACTGTCATTAAACTCAGATGGCCTAGTGGCACAATATCAAATATGAATTATTATTGTACAGTGTTGTCAAAAATTAAGTGTTCTTTGCTATCTTATTGCAATTTTTTCCTTAAAAATTTAATAATTTAGAGGTGATACACGAGTTTATAAAAACTTAAAAAAGGTAAAAAAAAACACATGTATATACTTCCAGAGAAAGCATTGTTTACATTTTGTTGAATCTACTTCTATTGCTTTCATATGTGCAAACAAATACATACACACAGTTGTTGTTGCTTTCATATAATTGAAATTGCAGATGGTGTTATATATTTTCATAAGATTTATATAAAATTATATAAATACACTTTCATTGGATTTATGGGCATAAATACCACCTAGGTCAAGGAAAAACATGCAGGGAATTGCACAAACCTTATATTTTCATCGAATTTGGGGTGCAAATACCACCTACATGAAGGAAACATGTTACTAATTCAGATGCCCACCTCATGCTGCTGACTCTTCATGGAGTTCTCTGCCATCTTTTCAAAAGAAACCACCATTCTGATATTTAACACCAAAGTGCAGTCTGGTGTTCAATTGGACTGGCTTTGAATTTTATATAAATGAAATTGTATGGTGTGGTCTCTTTGTCTCTAGTTTCTTCTGTTCAACATTATGTTGGTGACATTAATTTTTGATGCAGAGTGTAGCAATAGATTACTCATTTTCTTGGTTTAGAGATTTCCTTATATGAATAGCCACACTTGATTCCACTTTTACTGGATATCTGGATAGTTTCCAATTTTTAGCAATTCCATGTAGAGATTCTGTGAAGATTATTAATATAATTACATGTGTCTGTGTGCATGCATCCGTGTATGTGGACATATGAATAGACACCTTTTGGTTTATGCTCAGTAAAGGTGTCTATTCAGATTTGGTGGATATCCTCAGATAATTTTCCAAAAGTGTTGTACGATCAGCAGTATTTGGAAGACTCAGTTGCTCTACTTTCCTCCAGCACTTGAAACTTCTTGACTTCATTTCATTTTAGCCATTTTAGTGCATATGCCATGTCACCTCATTTTGGTTTAATTTGGAGTGTTCAGCACGAATAACAAAGTTGAACTTTCTTACATGGCTCTTGGGAATTTCAATATCCTGTTTTATGAAGTGTCTGTTAAGCCTTTTGTTCCAGCTTTCTGCTGAATGGCCTGTGTCTTCATATTGACTTCGCAGGATTCTTAACGACTCTGAATATGAGTCACCCTATTGCAGTTTTAGGTCACTTTACGTATTTTGAAAACATATATAGATAATAAGTCTCCCGTTTGTGGCTTGCCTCTTTCCTCTCTTGATGTTGTCTTGATGGATAGTAATTAGTTACAATAATGATATGGTTTGGCTGTGTCCCCACCCAAATCTCGTCTTGAATTGTAGCTCTCATAATTCCCATGTGTTGTGGGAGGGACCCAGTGGGAGATAATTGAATCACGGGGGCAGTTTCTCTCATACTGTTCTCGTGGTAGTGAATATATCTCATGAGATCTGATGGTTTTATAAGGGAATACCCCATTCACTTGACTCTCATTCTCTCTTGCCTGCTGCCATGTGAGATGTGCTTTTCTCCTTCTGCATGATTGTGAGGCCTCCCCAGCCATGTCGAACTGTAAGTCCATTAAACCTCTTTTTTCTTTATAAATTACCAGGCTTTGGTATGTTTTCATCAGCAGCGTGAAAACAAACTAATACAAATATGATCCAATGTGTCTTTTCGTTTCCTTGATTTACACTATAAGACATTTTTCCTGATATAAGATCATGAAGGTATTCCTCTATGTTGATTTCTAGCTCCATTTTTTTACTTTTGACATTTAGACCTAACATCTGTAGGGAATAGACTTTGTCTATACTGTGACTATAGGACTCTCCTCCCATCACCATACACGGTTATCCATTGAGAAGTGTATATTGAAAAAAATCCTTTATCCTACAGCTCTGTAAGAACTTGTGTCAAAATACAAATCCCTATATGAGTAAGTATATGTTAGTCTGTATTCTGCCCCATTAGATTATTTATTAATTAATTGTATATCAATATGTCAATATATCAACATATCGATATACAATTAACTTTTTGGGCATGGAATACATATCTAATGATTTCATATAAATTAAATATCATTTCTAAGTTTCTAATTTTTGTTAATGTGATGTACATTGATTTTCAATATTGAGCCAGTCTCACACTTGAGCAATGAAACTAACTTAGATGTCTTTTTTGTATATCTCTGAATTCAGTTGGCTGATATTTTGTTTAGATTTGGGGTCTGGGTTTACAAATATGATTAGCCTGTAATCTGGTGTTGTGCTAATACCATTTTACCTTAATTATTACAACTATATAACAAATGTCAGTATCTGGAAATGTAAGTCTCCCTGCCCAAGTGTCTTCTTCTACAACATTTAGAATACCGTTGGTCTTTTTCATTTCCATATGCATCTTAGAAACTAGGTATTAATTTCTACATGAAAAACACTAGAATTTTGACTAAGACTGTTATCAACACACAGATCACTTGATCAAGAATTGACATTGTCACCTTGCATTGTCTTCCAGTCTATGAATACGTCACAGTCCTCATTAATTCAGCTTCACTATTTTGAAGTTTTTATTGTTGGTCTTGCAAGATTTTTGTTCAATCTATCCCTAGGTATTTGAAGGATTTTTTAAATGTGATTTTACAGAGACCCCTTTTATTTTCTCATTTGCAATATACTCATACACAATTTACAAATACACAATATATAAATAAAAATTTATATATTTTCTGGGCATTGAGTATCTATCTAATGATTTCATATAAGTTAAATATAATTTCTAAATTTCTAATTTCTGTTAATGTAATGTGCATAGATTTTCAATATGTAGCCAGTATCACGTTGGGCAATGAAGCTAATTTAGCTATCTTTTCTATGTCTCTGAATTCAGTTAGGCAATACTTCATTTAGGATTTTTGGGTTTTGGTTTACATCTGTGATTGACTGTAATTTATCTTTATTAAAAATCTTCCACGGCCTCTTGATACCAAAGTGGGACCTGAGAAACTGCATTTCTAACAAGATCCCAGATGACCACAATGTTGTTTTTTCATGGGCCACTTAGTAAAATGCAGAGAAACTCATCTGAAGTTTAGCTGACTATATTTTCTCTCATGACATCTTCTTCAAGATTGCAAAAAGCAACTAATATATATGAATGAATGTTTTTATATTTTACTGTCATGGCCCCAAGACACTCCTGCTTTAGTGACAAAATGATCAGAATCTAATCTGAATCTTAAGGTATTACAGGTGAACTGAGGCTGCAGTAATACCTGCTCTCAACTTAACCTGGGAGCTTTAAAATCTTATTGTTCTTTAATCTGCCTTGGATCAACCAGTTCATAGTTTTGAGTCTGTGCTCTGAAGATCCTGATTCATAGAAACCATGTCTTATTAGTTAGTTATTTTGGTTGCAAGTAAAATAACTTACAGTAGATATCTTGAGCAAGAAAGGGAAATGCATGGAAAGGATGTTGACAGAATCCCCCAGGATCAAAGAACATATTTAACCACAAAGACTCTGTAAAGTAATTCATTGACTGGGTGCAGTGGTTCATGCCTATAACTTCAGCACTTTGAGAGGCCGAGACGGGAGGATTGCTTGAGGCCAAGAGTTTGAGAACAGCTTGGGCAACATAGCAAGACATCATCTCTACAAAACAAATTTAGAAAATAGCAAAATACGGTGGTGTGCACCTGTAGTCCTTGCTATTCAGGAGGCTGAAGCTGGAGGATCACTTGAGTCCAGGAGGTGGAGGCTTCAGTGAGCTACGATCACACCACTGCCCTCCACTCCCGGCAACAGAGCAAGACCTTGTCTCTAAAATAAATAAATAATTGACAGAGCTCTAGCTCTGGTGACTTCCCACTGGGAGTTGTTTTTGTTTTTTTGTTTGGTTTTGGGGTTTTTCTTGAGAGACAGGGTCTTGCTCTGTCGTCCAGGTTGGATTGCAGTGGTGCGAACACAGTTCGCTGCAACCTGAACCTCCTAGGCTCAAGCAATCCTCCCACCTCAGCCTCCCAAGTGTCTGGGACTGCCGGCATACAACACCACACCCTGCCAGGTTTTGTTGTTGTTGTTGTTGTTTTGTAGAGATGGAATTTCACCATGCTACCCAAGCTGGTCTCCAACTCCTGGGCTCAAGCAGTCTGCTCACACTGGGCTCTCAAACTGCTAAGATTACATGCATAAGCCACTGTGCCTGATGTCTACTTCTTTATTAGAATTACATGAGGCTGTTTCCTTCTAAAGCTTCTCCTTCTTCTCTTTTCCTGGCCATTCTGCGAATTCCTAGAAAGAGAATCAATTTGGTCCACTCTAGTTCAGACGTTCATTCACGAAATGAATCAACTGAGGCCAAGGCTTGGGAGCCTCCTAGGAAAAACATGGATACACAAGAATTTTTCCTAGACTGGAGATAGGGAAAAGTAATTTCTAGAGGGTGTAGCATGTGCTGAAACCAACAAAGATACACCCATTAAAGATATAAGCAATGTGTTAGGAGAGTCCAATCCCATCTAAATTTATTCCAAATGGGAGAGCACAAGTAGGGGAGACGTCATTTATGGCCTACATGCTATTTATCTCTTCTATCCTATTTAGCAGTTGTTTTTGCAGACACACACATACGAAAGAGTTGTTTCCATGACATCTGTCAACAAATAATGCCTGTAGTCATAACAGGAGGAATCGAGGTTGTCAAAATGCAGAGTTTGCTACTGGGCATTCTGTTGAGTGATACAAACATCCCCCAAAGGCTCATATCAGGTCATGTAGCATCCTCCCTTAATGGTGAAAGGGAAGCAGTGGAACTCTGGCTGCACTGCCCATGAAACACAACAATGCGATCCGGCTGCGATGTCCGCGAGAGTGGCCAACAGCAGTTCTTCCAGCAGATGTGACATTTGACCACACCTCTGAACACTGGGATTAAAGTGCTATTTTTCAAAGGCAGTATCTGTGAGGTCTCAAGCCCATTTCCTCATTCTATTTACCGAGACACATGGCCTTGTCAGGTCAAGAAGCAACGGAGAGCGACACCTGTAGGCTTCAGCCTTCTTTATAAAGATGAAGAGGAAGCCACAGTGATTGCTTTACCAGATAAAGAGAACACCCACTTTGCTATTTCTACCATGCATTTCTTAACTCACCACCTGTGTGTGTATGTTAATCACGAGTCCACATATCGCTGAATAACTAATTTTATAGTGAGTATAACCCTAATTATCCTTCCTCAAACATTTAATATATATTTTAATATGTGTCTGTCAATATAAACACTACTTAGATATTGCAAAATACATTTCAGATGTCTTAATGTAGATAAGACTGCATAGCACTTTTTTTCATTTCCCAATGAATAATGCAGGCTGAAAATTTAGCTTTTTACAAGGATATATATATATAAACTGGAAGTCCTTGTGCCCCAAACAATATTGTTTATCATACGCCAGATGGTGTGTAGAAAGATATAGCGGGCTTAAGTAAAAGATAAGTGAAGCACTCTAACCATCTGTATTTATTTGGTAGATATAATCTTTCATAATTCATACCCAAAGCAAATTTCCAGAACAACATAATATATATTTTTAATGCACTGACCTACCAAGTTGCAAGTTCTCAATCATAGTCAGGAAGCAGTCCTTAGTGAAACTCCAAAGAAGCCCCGCATTTCTGCAAAACATCTCAATGTCAGCATCTTCCCTTTTCACAAAATGTATTATTGAAATAAATGTCTTCATAATATTCTCATCATCAAAATGCTTAAAATTTGTCATCATACTTTTGACGCCAAGTCATTTTATGATATTAAAAAGTAGCTAAATTTTAAGGAGATTTTGTTGCTTTAATTCTGATATCAATTAACATAAATTTCCATTTCATGCAATTGTTGGGGTCAGTTCTGAATAAATTACAATGCCACTCATATTTGTCCTTTTGTTTCCCTCCTCTTTAAAAGCTCTATCTCACATCCTCACATCCTGTTTTTATAATTCCAACTATGATACTGAGCACATGATTACGGTAAAACTAAGCTACATAAGAATATCCCCATTTCAACGATGAAGAATACTTGATTCTAAATAAGTTTAAAATGTCTAAACCACCAGTCTCTAAAAGAAACATTTTCAGTACTTGACTAATTTGCCATGGAGATATTGAAAAATAAGTATTCTAGCCAATCAGTCAGTATTCTCTGGCTTTGCATTGCCATTGGAGTTGCTTGTCTCATGTCCCAGGAATTGGGAGGAAAAGAAAGTCCTGGTATTCTTGTGATAGCTCAGCATTCGTATAGCTGCTCTATGAGCTAGAGGGAGCTCCAGGGAGCTCTAGGATAGAAATGAACATCCAAGGTTTTCTGAGTGGATGTTGGTGGCCCTCCAGGGACGTCTTCCCTAAGTGAGAATAGCTCTTCCATGCTTCCTGCAAACTGGGTTAAAGTCCTACAGGCAAAAGTCATTTGGAGCAGCACATGGGAGAAGTTTGCTCAAATCTGCAAATATGAACTTTGCATTTGCAGAGAATGTCATCTGGAATGGGAAATGTTCATTTACTTTTCGTAGGTATTTATTGTCGTGAAAGTAATTTCACCCCATGCCCCTGTTGCGGGATTTTAGAAAAACCACTGGTTGCCATCATTGGAAAGTGGTAATTTAAAAGCTTTAAGCTTGCTAACCCCAAAGGTTTTGGGGGAAATATTAGCTCTACCTGGTTTAAAGTATCTGGAGAGGACCCTGCAGTCTTTGAACCACAGTGGTCCAATCTAAAGATATAGGCAATGCATTATTCAGTGTGTTTTAATGGAATGGGAGGGAGAGTTGAGTAGGGGACATTGTGTATGCCATAGGACATTTGATAATGACTAGAGACATTTGTGATTGGGAGAGCACTGCTGGCATCTAGTTGGTAGAGGCCAGAGATGCTTGTAAACATCCTACAATGCACAGGACAGCCCCATGCCACCACGAAGAATTATCAGTCCCCAAATATCATAGTATCAAGGTTGAGAAAGCATGCTGGAAATCTATATGATCTCTCCAACGAAAGAGACTGCTGCTTCTATATCTTGCTTAGAAGACAAGGTACCTTAGTTCCAGCCTTCCTTGATTCAGAACTGCTTTTCCACGGTAGGATCCCATCACCTCCACTGGTCCCTTTGATATACCTGTTAAATTACCATCTATTTCACAGGGATTTGCCAAATCTTGCAATTTTTCATTATTTCTAGATCTCCACATTCAATGATCGTTTTTCTGGTTCCTAAGGAAACTTATTTAGACCCTGGCAGAGTGTCTTTCTGTTCAGTCTTCTCATAAGCACCTGCATATTCCAAATGTCTTTTTCATCTGTCCACTAGAACAAAACCCTTCACTTTCATCATTTACACAATTCCTTAACTATAGAGTCTATTCCATAAACAGTTTTCAAAGCAAGAAAGATTACGAAACCAAAACATTAATAGTTGTTTGTCCTAAAATTAGTGGCACTAGTCATTTTATCCTTCATACACACTTTTCTATATTTTATTCATTTTCTATTGTAAATGCAATTGGCTCCTAAACAACATGGGTTTGAACTGTGCAGATCACTTAGACATGGCTTTTCTTCCTCCTCTGCCATTCCTGAGACAGCGAGACCAACCCCTCCTCTTCTTCCACCTCAGCCTACTCAACTTGAAGATGACAAGGATGAAGACCTTTATGATGGTCTACTTCTGCTTAATGAATAGTAAATATATTTTTCCTCCTTTAGGATTTTCTTAATAATTTTCTTTTCTCTAGCCTTCTTTACCGTAGGAATATAATTCATAGTACATATACAAAACATGTGTTAATCAACTGTTTATGCTATTGCTAAGGCTTCCAGGTAACAGTGGGCTCTTAGTCATTTAATGCTGGGGGTGCCAAAAGTTATATGCACATTTTCCACACACGAGTCAGCACCCCTAATTCTCAAATTGTTCAAAGGTCAACTGTATTTGATATTCAAAAATAAGTTATAGACTGGGTACAGAAGCTCACACCTGTAATACCAGCACTTTGGGAGGCCGAGGTGGGTGGAACACCTGAGGTTAGAAGTTTAAGACCAGCCTAGCCAACACGGCGAAACCCCGTCTCTACCAAAAACACAAAAACAACCAGACGTGGTGGTAGAGGCCTGTAATCCCAGGTACTCAGGAGGCTGAGGCAGGAGAATTACTTGAATCCTGGAGGTGGAGGTTGCAGTGAGCCAAGATCACGCCACTGCACCCCAGCCTGGGCCACAGAGCAAGACTCCATCTAAAACTTATAATAATGATAATAATAAATTATAGTATATTAAATCCTTGTTCCTGTAACCAACATTATTTAGATGGCACAAAGTTTTCTGTTATTCTCAAACTTGGCTCACATTAGCACTAATAATATCTTTAATTGATGATAGTGTAGAACTGATACACTTACATTTGTTGCAAGGAATGTGTTCTACTCTTCTATAGGATCCTATGCACATTTGAATTATGTTGGGATGCTTTTATTTTTAAAAAGCAAGCGTTCTTTAATTTTTGTGTTTATTGATATATCATAGTTGGATGTATTTTGGGGGTACATGTGATATTTTGATACATGCATACAATGTGCAATGATCAAGTCAGGATAATTGGGTTACCCATCACTTCAAACATCTTTCTTTGTGTTGGGAACATTACTACTCTTTTAGCTATTTTGAAATACACAATAAATTATTGTTAACTATAATTTCCCCACTGTACTACCAAAGAGTAGAATTAATTCCTTCTAACCCTATTTTTCTTACTTTCTTTATCAATTTACTTCTACATTTACAAGCTGTATTGTTAGTATGATTTTAATGTAAACGTGTATTTCACCTAAGTATTAGTCGCATGGATGTCCAGATACTGTGTGTCTTTAATTACATTAAATCTAGGAAAAGTAACTCTCCAAAAAATAAACATAGTGACTGTATAATTTCCTTGAAGAAACCTGTGAAACTTTGATTAAATCCTGCTCTCTACTGTTAGTTTAAAAATGATCAGAACAAAAAGGATCTGGCAACTTGGAAGACTGCATTGTAAAACCACTTGAGAGGAAAAATACACTTCAGTTTATGGCAAACTGGATAACTCAGAACTCAGACCAAATTTTGCATTGAAAAAAACCAAAAGCTAAAAAAGCTAACCCAAATAGTATTTTAAATGTGCCTGAATAATTATGGAGTCAGTATCCAGGGATCTTATCCCAGAGTTGTCTATCCACTCATGAAGATGCAGCTAAGAGGCTGTGAAGTTGAGCAAACAGTTCAATAGCCTCATAGGTTTACAGGGAGAATAAAATGGAGTGTGATGCCCATCACGGTGAATAACGGTAAATCTCCCGTGCTTTAGATCGAGACCCTTAAAAATATACCCTATGAGTAAGTACATAAACTAGGAGGAGTCTGGCTGGCCTCCACCAAGACTGAAACCCAATGAATCCCATAAAACGCATCATGATTCTAGTTTCCTACTTCCACTGGCAGCAAACGAACTCTGTTTTTCTAAATACAGATAAAATTATCCTAGACTTAAAATTATTCATATTTTTTGCATACAATGTTTGACATTCAGTTAGAAATTGCTGGGCACGTAAAGGATAAAAAGACATCACCAAGAGAAATAATAGATAATAAAATAGGGCAATGAAGATCTTCCATTCTCTGTAACAAACAAGACAAGGAGACATTAAAAATACAATGTGGTAATAATGTATAGAAGCTCTGAGAACTACAGAAACAAAATAATTGGTATTAATAATTATAGAACTTTATCCTCAAAAATGAAAAGTATGTGCTCATTTTAAGAATATGTGTAATATTACAAATTTTTTGTATCCTGGCTCTAAAGCAAATCTCTGCAAAATTAAAAGGATTTCAAACATAAAGTATGGCTTTACTGCCCACAGTGCAATTGGCTAGTCATCAATAAGCAAAGACAAAAAGGAAATTAATATGATAGATAAATAGGAAATCATAGGCCAGGTGAGGTGCCTCACACCCGTAATCCCAGCACTTTGGGAGGCTGGACAGATGGATCACTTGAGGCCAGGAGTTCAAGACCAGCCTCCCAACATGGCAAAACCCCATCTTTACCAAAAATAGAAAAATTAACTGGGCGTATTGGCAGGGCCTGTAGTCCTAGCTACTTGAGAGGTTTAGGCATGAGAATAGCTTGAACCTGGGAGGCGGAGGTTGCAAAGAGCCAAGATCATACGCTCCAGCCTGGGCAATAAAGCAAGACTCTGTATCAAAAAAGAAGAAAGAAAAGAAAGAAAAGAAAGAAAAAAAGGAAAGAAGGAAGGAAGGAAGGAAGGAAGGAAGGAAGGAAGGAAGGAAGGAAGGAAGGAAGGAGAGAAAGAGAGAGAAAGACAGAAAGAGAAAGAGAGAGAGAGTAAGAAAGAAAGAGAATAAGAAAGAAAGGAAGAAAGACAGGAAATCATATTTTTAATGCTATGTATCCAAATGAAATACAGTACTTTAAATATTAATGAAGATTTACTATTTTTTGTGATAGAGGCTTAGATGAGTGACTAAATTAATTTGGAAACAGATACTTCTCTGTGTCTAATATCTACCTATGTCTATATCTATCTATATATCATTATATACATCTATCAATTTTTCTATCATCTATCTCACACCTGAATAATATGCTGGTTGTAGAAGAGGCTGGGCAGAGGTAAGGAATACATTTCTCTGGTTTTTAAACTGCATGTGGGTTGATTCCATTTTAAAAACCTAGACTATGGAATAACTTTAGAGGGCACATTCTCCCTATATTTTTTTTTAAAAGTTGCAATTGAAGAAACAATCTTAAAAAGTAATGAACCCACAAAAGACTTCAAAAAGCCAAAGCAATTTTGAGAAAGACAAACAAAGCTGGAGAATCACACTTCCTGATTTCAAATATATTATAGAGCTACAGTAATTAAAGCTGTATGGTACTGGCATATGGATCAATGCAACAGAATAAACAACCCAGAAATAAACCTATGAATGTACCATCAAAAGATCTTGCAAGGATACACCATAGAGAGAGGAGAGTCTCTTGGACAAATGATGTTGGGAAAACTGGATATCCATATGCAAAAAGAATGAAATCGAACCATTACACAACAGAAAAAAATGAACTAAAAAATTCAAGACTTCACATAAGACATGTAAAGACTTCACATAAGACCCTGTATAGCTCCAAAAAGAAAATATAGGGAATAACTTGTTGACACTGACCTTGGCAATGATTTCTTGGACATGACACTAAAAACACAGGCAGTGAAAGCAAAAGAAGACAAGTGGAATGACATTCAACTAAAAACTTCTGCACAGTAAAGAAAGCAATCTACAGATTGAGAAGGTATCCTATGGAATGGGAGAAAACATTGGCAAACCATACAGCTAATAAAGGGTTAGTATACAAACTAAATAAGGAACTCTTTCAACTCAACATGAAAACATGTACAACAACAACAATAACAAAAACCAAATAACTCAATTAAAAATGGGCAAAACACTAAATAGACATTTCTCCAAAGAAAACATACAAATGGCCAACAGGTACCTGAAAAGGTGTTCAACATTATTAATCACCAGGGAAATGCAAATCAAATCCACAGGGAGATACTGACCTAAACTTGTTAAGAGAGTCATTATAAAAAACTAGAAAACAACAAATGTTGGCAAGAATGTGGAGAAATCGGAACTATTGCACTGTGTTTGTTGGAAAGTAAAATGATGCAGTCATTATGGAAAACAGTATGAAGCTTCCTCAAAAATTAAAAATAGGCTCGTGCCTGTAATCCCAATACACTGGGAGGCTAAACTGGGAGGATCACTTGAGCCTAGGAGTTTGAGACCTGCCTGGGCAAAACATAGAGAGACCTCATCTCTAAATTATATATATACATATATATATAATTTAAAAATTAAAAATAGAACTACCATGTGATCCAACAATTCGACTTCTGTGTCTTCATTTTAAAAATAAAAGTGAAATTAGGATCTCAAAGAGATATCTGTGCTCCTATGTTCATTACAGAATTATTTACAATAGCCAAGGTATGGAAACAAACTAAGTGTTCATTGATAGACTAATGGATAAAGAAAATATGGTCTCTACATTCCATGGGATACTACTCAGCATTTCAAAAGAAAGAAATTCTGCCATCTGTGACAATATGGATGAAAACATTATGCTATGTGAAGTAAGTCAGGCACAGGAAGACAAACACTGCATGATTTCACTTACATGTGAAATATGAAATTGTCGAACTCATAGAAGCAGAGTAGAAGGGTGATTGTCAGGGGGTGGCTTGGGATGGGAAAAATGAGAATTGTTTTCAATGGGTGTAAAATTTCATTCATGTATGGTGAATACACTCTAGAAATCTGCCTCATTAACATAGTGGATCTGGTTAACAATACTGTATTTTCCATGTAAAAATTTTGCTAAAAGGCTGTCTCCTGTTGTGCTCTTACCACAAAAAGTAGGAGGCACCAGAAAACTTTTGGAGGTGATGGATAAATATGTTACCTAGATCGTGATGATTATTTCATAGGTGCATATTCAAACTCATCAAACTGTATACATTAAATTTGTATAGATTTTTGTATATCAATTATACCTCTGTAAAACTGCTCAGAAAAGCTTGGGCAGTGCACAGAATCTTCTCAAGACACCTAGAATTATATTATAAGAGCACTTTATAATCTCCTATATTTAAATTTAAAAATGATCTTTAAAATGAAACACAAACAAAAACAAGCTGCTTATTATTAATGGCAACAGAACTACCTCAACAACACATTAAGTCGAAGACCAAAGCCCTTCTTAAATGACAGTGTGTCTCCCACTCTCCTCCCTTCTCCTGGCTATTCTCGCCTCATCCTTTTTGACATTTGCATGTTTGTATTTTCCAGGTACTTGTTGGGGGTTTTCTACCTAACCCCTAGATAGTCTTCCTAGTTAGCGTGTTTTCTATCCATGGCTTCAAATAAAATGATTTAGTCATGATGTCTGATTCCGAGATGTAGCAGGGAGCATCATTCCATAGTGCAGACCCATATTTCAAGATCCCTTTTTCATGACTCAAAGTTGCCTGAAAGTGAACAGAAACACATTGAACTTCCATCCTTTTTCACTCCTTTTCTTTGGGTAAACCTGTCACCAGCAGCGGTGGTGTGCTTCACAACTAGGAAAGGCAAATTTTCTAACATATTGTACTCGTCAACTTGAACGCCAATCATTTATCTATGTTGGTGCAAAGGTGAACAAGTTTTTTGTCACCACTTTCAATGATAACCGCAATTACTTTTGCACTGACATAATACTAACCCCTTCCTTTATTTTTTCATCTTCACAAACACAGAGCTCAAGTTCAGTTATGCCTATGCTTAGCATATTCCAAGCATTTTCCTATTTTTTTTGCTATTTACTTTGTTTGTCTTTCTCTTTGTTCTTCAGATGTTATTTTCCCTTTGGTTCAATCTTTGCCCTAATGTTGCCAATAAAATAAGTATCACTGATTAATCTTTCTTCTGTGTTGCTACAGTATATGCATATATCCATTGAAACACTTACCATCATTTATTAAAATTAGTTGGGAATATGTACCATTATTTTCTGGACTCTGAGGTTCATAGTGAGAAGAAACATCCTACAGTTTAGGGTTTAACTTTTGTATAGCTTACCAACAGAACTTAAATCATGATTTCTTGACCTCTATTTGAATTTAAGAATGAATGAATTGCAAGTCATATTAAATTCTTCCTTCTAATTAATTTTTAAAATAAATTACAGGGGAAGTAAATAAATTAGTCATCTGCCACCAACTATATGTGGTGATCACTGTTCCCTGCTATTAATGTATTCTTTGCTATATTCTTCTGAAAGCTTCCTTGGTTCAGAGTGTAGTGATTTATCTAAATATAGCTAGCCTTGCATTCCATAGCCTTCTCACCGAATCTTCGTGAATGTTGGGGCGCAGTGCTAGCTGTGGAAAAAGAATTTAATCAAAAATCTTGACACTATCTGCAGTATGACTTTTTCCTAAAAAACCTATTGAAGAATAGGGAGGAAGCAAACATTTTTAAATGTAATAGAGCTACCTGATTCTTTAGAGAACATATATGCTCATCAGCTTTCAATTCAAAAACAGACAAACAGGCCAGGTGCAGTGGCTCATGCCTGTAATTTCAGTACTTTGGAAAGCTGTGGCTGGCTCATGGCTTGAGCCCAGGATTTCAAGACCCTCCTGCGCAAAATGGTGAAGCTCAGTCTCTTAAAAAAAAAAAAAAAAAAAAAAAAGGCTGGAAGGCTGGATGTGGTGACACAGCTGTAATGCCAGCCAGCTGTCCCCAATCTTTCTGGCATCAGGTACCGGTTTTTTGAAAGACAATTTTTCCACAGACTGGAGTGGGAACATGAGGGGGTAGGGAATGATTTCAGGATGATTCAAGTGCATTGCATTTATGGTGCACTTTATTTCTGTTATTATTAAATACTTAACATAATGTAGAATCACTGGAAGCCCTGAGCTTGTTTTCCTGCAACTAGACAGTCCCGTCTGGGGGTGATGGGAGACAGTGACAGATCATCAGGCATTAGATTCTTACAAGGAGCACACAACCCAAATCCCTCGCATATACAGTTCACAATAGGGTTCGCGCTCCTAGGAGGATCCAGGCGGAGCTCAGATGGTAATGCCCGCCTGCTGCTCACTTCCTGCTGTGAGGCCCAGTTCCAAACAGGTCACAGACTGGTACCTGCCTATAGCCTGGAGGTTGGGGATGTGTGGTTCCAGCTACTCTGGGAGGCTGAAGTGGGAGAATCACTTGAGCCTGGGAAGTTGAGGCTGCAGTGAGCTATGACTGTGCCACTGCACTCCAGCCTGGCTGAGAGAGTGAGGCTCTGTAAAACAAAACAAAACAAAACAAAACAAAAACCCCTTTAACTGTGATAAGAACCGAGTGGAAGCAATCTACGTTGTTAGCCTTCATGGAGTATTACAGCAAACATGGCTTGGAATCACATTCAGCAATGGCCCTAAGCAGCAACAAAACAAAAGCCATCACATGCAGTTCGGTTTATTTTTTGCTAGGTAATCTCCAAACATCCTCTATTCTGATCTTTTTAATTCAACCACAAAATAGCAATATTAAGAAATCTATTATGATTCTCTTTCTAATAAAATACAGATTTTCAATAAAGATCCTGAAAGAAATTATCTGATGAAGTATGAACATATAACAAATAAAAATGAGGAGATGCATTTGACTTTGTGATTAAGAGCAAAAAAAAAAAAATGGTGTTCAAAAATCTATCTACCTATCCATCTTTGTCTATCTATCATTTATCATCTATTTATCTATATCAATCTATCTATCTACCATCTATGTCTATCTATACCTCTATTCATCTCAACATATCTTTATATATGAATATCTATCTATCTATCTATCTATCTATCATCTATCTATCTATCTATATCTATCTGTGTATCTCTGTGTTTGAGTATAATCATGTTTTTCCACGATTTACACTGGTTAAGCATTAGTCTGGGAAATCAGCATTAATAAAGTTGCCGTTTATGTTATTTCATTTAACATTCTTAGTAATAAACATTGGTGAAATTAACCAGAAGTGGCAACCACAGTGTTTCCCATATTAAAAAAATATATTTATGAGGATATTCTTAAATCAGTTATTGACTGAGTGACCTTAGGCTTCATACAAAAAGAAATAATTCATTTTATTTTCTTATCAACCAGGAAGAGATCCGAAAAGGCTGAAAAAGCTGAACTTTTAAACCAGCCTTTAGAATGTTTACTCTAACCTATCTGCAAATAGCTCTAAGAGCTATTTATAGCCTATTTACACATCGTTGAGCTAATTAGGAGAAATACTTAACTGCCGATTTTTGTGAAAAACTCAGATGATCACTCAGGTTCTATGAGCACTAAGTCTGTAACAAAACAATAGTAAAGCAGGCATTAATTCCCCAACAGTGCTAGAGCTGCCGTTTGAAGTAGCCATCATGCTGTACTCGGCAGAAATTATCCCTGAGCACGGAGCATTCTGTCGGCATTCTCAGTTCTGAGGACCTGAGCAGACAGTGGCTATTTTCTCACCAATAGCTTGAGCGGCAGCAGATAAGATGTTTTACAACCACAGGGACAGACATTGTTTGCACACACACTGCAAAAGAGATTCTTCCTCTATCTAATTGGTAAAATCTGAGCATGACCCAGAATTAATACAGACCTAGAAAACCATTCTTTAAATCCAATGTGTATCCATTATATGATTTTAAAAAATATATATACTTTATACAATTAGTAAAACCCGTAGAACTTCTGTATTTTCGTTTTCAAAAACTAAAAATTTAAAATTTTTCCAATTTTTAAAAATTTTTTCTAATTTTAGGGGAAAATTACCATATTTTCAAGAAGGAATTAATCTAAACATCAGACTAAATGTGCAACTCTCAAAAGTAAAACAGACTACAAAAATAGCCAATGTACACAGTGGCTTTAATAGTTTTATTAGATTATCACTTAGATTTATTCTTTAGCACACTTATTTAGAAAGACTTGCATTGGATGTGACTTTATATACTTTCACTATAAAATATCTGTTATATGTGATTACTTCCACATTAATGGAGCATGTTGAAAAATTACTTAATACGGGCATACTTATTTATACATCAAAATCCTTATATCTAAAAATTAATTCCCAGGAGGTTTTTCTTTTACCTCTGTTCATGTTTATTCAGGAAAATGTTAGAAGTCCATTTTGGTAAGCTATAGGGGAAGTTTCAAGTTTCATCATATACTCTTGTGAATTATTTATGGGTCCTCCTCAAGAATATTCCACTTCAGTTAAAAGGCTCTGCATCTGTGGTTGGCATGAGCCTGGACATTGGGTAAGAAATTGAGATTCTCCATTAGATTGTCTTAAGCTTTTACCAAGCAGATACAGAAATTTTCTGCCTCTATCAAACAGAATCTTTCCAGCTGTCTATCTATTGCTTTTTCTATGATCTAATGATCAATAAACCATTGTTATAGAGTCTCAAATTCAACAAATCCTAATATTCCATCCTGTAATGTAGTTTATTCATTGTCTCAGATGGTTCAGTGCCGTCTAGACATGGTTCAGCCAAGATCCTTTTTCTCACATTGAATTAAGGGATTATTGAGTATGGCTGTGGTCCTTCCTAAAATGTGTTCAGAGCAAAACCTAGAATAATAACACTATTTTAAAATAACAAAATTATATATGAAGTTAAAGTTCAAGAATATTTATAGAAATGGACTACAATAGGACTACACAAATACCCAAGGCATAAAAGGAAATTCCACAATGTCTTGCATTCAATCAAAATTTTTAAGGCATGCAAAAAACAAAAAGCAAAAGTAAAGACAATAATAATGAGATAAATTGATTAATCAAAAGGTGAGCCAGAATGGACCCAGATGACAGAAATAGCAAATACTGTAAAACAGTTCTTATTACAGTATTCCAAATGTTTAAAAAGTTCATTAGAGAATAGGGTATATAAATAAGCACATAAATATAACCCTGCATGGACCAATAGCAGGTTAGGACATTTTAGATAAAATAATTAGTGAATATGAAGAAATAGCAATAAAGACTGTGAATAAATAAGTAACCAAATGAATGACTAAATGAAATACAAAAAGAAAAGAAAAATTTTTACATGAACAGAAAATGAAAGCTACCTTTTACAAGTGCAATTCAAGTCTCAAAAAAAACTAGGCACAGAAAAAATGTATGTTTAAATAATGGCTGAAAAACTTTTATATTGATTAGGAATATGAACCAGCAATTCCAAGAGGCTCAATGGATCCCAAATTAAGACACATGAAGGAAGCTACATAAACACAAACACACATCATCATAAAATTTCTCAAAAAAAGACAAAAAGAAAATTATAAGAACAGCCAGAATATTTTTTTAAGGAAAATTGAAAGTATAGTGAGAACATATTAAAATTTCTCACTGGAAACAATTCAAGTGAGCAGGCAGTGCAGAAATATCTTTGAACTACTGAAACAAATTTTTAAAAAATTACCTACCTGGAAATCTATACCAAGCAAAAATATCTTTCAAAACAAAGATGAAATAAATTTTTTTTCTGACACAAAAATCTGAAAGAGTTCATCACTACCAGACCTGCAGTACAAGAAATTTTAGGTAGATAGGAAATTATACTAGATGGAAATATGTATCTAATAAAAGACATAAAGAGCTAAAATGATAACAAGAGGGGTAAATGTCTAAAATTTGTTCTTATTATTTCAAAAAATAACAATGTACTATGGGGTTTATTGCATATGTATAAGTACAATGCATAGTAACAATGGTAATATCGTCAGAAGAGAAGGAACGGATGTTATCTATTCTAAGGTCCTTATACTATTCATGTAATGGTATAATATCTCTTGAAGGTAAATTGTGACAGGCTTTAGATTCACTATAAACCCTAAAGCAGTAACTAATATAATGTAAAGCATTATAGCTAATATACCAAAAAATGAAATACAATGGAATCACAAAATATATTCTGCTAATCCCAAAGAATGAAGAAAATGAGGAAGAACTGAAGGAAGAACAGATGAACAAATAAAAAATACATATATAGAGAATGAATTTATTCTTAATCACATTAAATGTGAATGGTTTAAATATGTCAATCAAAAAACAGAGATTTTCAGAATATGTACAGAGCAATACCTAATTTTATTCTATTTACAACAAACACATTTCAAATAGAAAAAGATTGAAAGCAAAGTGATGAAAAATATATAATATGCTTACATTAACCAAAACTGTCTGAAATGTCTATATTGATATCAGACAAAAAAGATTTTAGAACAGAGAATATTACCACGAATAAAGTTAACTTCAAAATAATAAAGGGGTCGATTTATCCGGAGGATACAGGAATTCTAAACATTGTACATCTAATAATAGAACTTCAAAATATATGAAGCAGAATTATAGGGTTGCAGGGAGTCAGATATTTTAATAGTCCTCTTTAATAATTGATAAAATAATGAGACCAAAAATCAATAAACACATAGGAGGTTTGAACATCGTTGAAGCCACTGTCACATATTTTTAGTTTGCTGTTATGACAAAGCCTCATTTTAAAAACAGATTAATTGAGGTATAATTGACATACACAAAACTGCACACATTTAAAGCACGTAATTTGACAAGATTTTATGATTATATACAACCAGGAAACCATCCTCACAATCAAGAGATTTAACATGTAACTATCCTCTAAAGATTTCTCAAGTCCCTTTCTAATATCTCTCTTTTGCCCCACTCATCTCTTCTAAATTACTCTTGAATCAAAAAGGCAACTTCAATAGAAAACAGAATATGTTTCAGACTGATCATTAAATCACTGTAAGTAATGATAATTAAAATACTGCTCTTCATTTTTTTTTTTTTTGGAATGCGAGTAAAGAAGTGCTTTGAAGTACATTTATAATTCTATATGGTCTTATTACAATTTTTGTTGTTTTCATCTTAAAAAGATAGTAAAATAAAATCAAACACAACAGTTTTTTATTTACGAAGGAACAAACTAATGAAGAGAATGGAGAAAATTTACTCTTTATTCACTATCCATTGAGTCTCAGCAAAACATGGCCAGGAAATAAAGATGTATATGGCAGGGTGTCTGCCAGGTGCACATAATTAAGTAGCAGAATGGAAATAAAATTCCCCGAGTACCACAACACACACCCAAATGCACGCACACACAGACACACTCACACAATCTGCATTCCAGCTATAAAATACTGTTATTCTAAGCACAGAAAAAGATTCATGTGAGAAACGAGAGTGAACTCTTCACTCAGTCAGAATGGACAGACTATATATGCCTTGGAAGCCATTAAAAGATGAAAAAGCAAGTTAACAAAAATATCTGAGTAAACCAGAAAGGAAGGATTTTGGCAGCATGGACTTCTTTGATTTCCAGTAACTGTATTCCACTCAAGCAGCTGCCCTAGGTTGTATGTTTTTGTTATTATCAGACATTGAAAAATACTTAAAGATAAGTTATCAACTTCCCTAATTTCCAGATCAATAGACTGCAACATATTATGAAGTATAATATATAGTAAATAAAATCTAGCGATAAAAGGCACAACTTATTTTTAAGATAAATTTATAACTGGAAAGTAATTAAATCTGTTTTTAAAAAGAACTACATTCAATTTCAGCATTGGAATCTGCTTCTTAATGGAACTCTCCATAAAATATGTAAAGCACCTAAGAATTGTATCTTTTTTTTTAAATTCAGCTTTGTGTATTCTTTTGATGTCTAAGAATGCTTACAAATAATATATTTCATCTCTATATATCCAATATAACAATACTAATGTAAATTATTTATATTGCATCACATTTTCTATTTTACTGTTAAAATATTATTCATATGTTCCCATAAAAACCTGAGACCTCACTAAAATGCTTTAAAGATAACCATGGAACATAAATATACTTCCCATTTTATCTCAAATGTCTCTCTTTCCCCTAATCTCTAGGCACTGAGTAATGCTCTTTCATCTAGATATTCAAGCTTTATCAGGCTGAATTGTGCTGATAACACAATTGACTTTGGTAATCCCGTTTGTTATTGGTCTGAGGCAGGCAGTGATTTGGTTCAGAATCTTGAAGATTTTCATCCTTTAAAGTCACAGCCTGGTGGCCATGTCCACAAATCCTTTTCTGTCAGAATAATTCTATTCACAGAGAACTTTGAGCATGAAAAGCCCAACTGCATATTTGTAACCTATTTCTTCCGGCATTTTTTTTTTTTTTTTTTTTTACAGCTTCAGTTTCATTCCAAAGGACTGTAATTCCTTCAGTCAACTATCCAAAATGAACTCCATTACTATTTCCCATGTTATAGATAGAGCCTTAATTTTTCTTGATCATTTTTCTTAAGTTGCACATTTTGGAAGTGCAACTGAAAATCTTTTGGAAGATTTCAGTAATAACTGTGACTAGTAAGAAATAGTGCAAAAAGATGATTCAATATGAAAAAAGGAAGAAAACACTAAGGGAATGTAATTTTCAATAGATATTATATATTTTGAACTCTTAAGACTTAAGAACTTTTAAGTTATATGTGATGAGGGTAAATTATTGTTATTATTATTTGCATATGTGTGTGTTTGTTTGTTTGGTGGAGACAAGGTCTCACTTTGTTCCCCAGGCTGGAGTGCAGTGGTGCGATCTTGGCTCACTGCAACCTCTGCCTCCTGGGCTCAAGCCATCCTCCCACCTCAGCCTCCCTAGTAGCTGGGACCGCAGGTGTGTACCACCATGCCTGGATAATTTCCGTATTTTATTGTAGAAACAGGGTCTCACTATGTTGCCCAGGCTGGAGTGCAGTGGCACAACTGTAGTTCACTGCAGCCTGGAACTCCCAGGCTTCAAATGATCCTCCCACCTCAGCCTCCCGAGTAGCTGGGACTACAGGGACCTGTCACCACACTTCGCTGATTTTTGTATTGTTTTGTAGAGACAGGGGCTCACTATTTTGCCCAGGATGGTCTAGAACACCTGGGCTCAAGCGATTTACCTGCTGGGATTACAAGTGTGAGCCACTAGGCCCAGCCCAAGGGTAAAAAAATTCATACAATACTCATAGCCGTGCAATCAACGGTTAAATAAATCCCTCAAAGCCCCAAACACTGCCCTCCAGCTCCCACAGGTAAACGCTATTAAAGAGTTCTCATCTACCCTTCTGAGAGTATTTATAAATAAGCATACCTTGCATTTGTGTTAATGAAGTGAATTCTGCGACACACACTGAGGTGGTGAGTTGCTGTACTCTGGCTGAGACATTCAAAGGGTTGAGATAAAGTAGTCTACTCTTACTGTGTTTTTATTTTCCACAGTTTCAGTTACCTGCGGTCAACTGTTTGGACAAACGGAGGCAGGATGGCACACTTCCGGGTTTTTCTTCACCACCAACTCTTCCCGCCCGCGAAAATGCAGCCGGCGCCCGGGAAGGTGCAGATCAACTGGGCATGCGCCAGGTGACGTCAATCCGAAGAGACCAAGATTTACCTGGTCGCACCTGCGGAACGCCCCCCTAGACGCCCGTGCCCCGTCTATTGCCCTCCCACTCCTAGAAAAGCCGCTCTTGGCCAGGGTCCCACGCGGACTTCCCCCCGCCACTCCTGTCGGGATGTGGGGACTGCCGGAACTCCCGCGGAGAGCCCCACCGGGGAACTCTGCCGGCCTTCTTTGCCGGAGGCCCACAGACCTCTTCTCCACACCTTAAGTGACCAAAAATAAACTTGCAGTTTTGCTCCTACACTTGCCTACCCGCTGGTTCTTTTGCGCTCGCTGGGCTGGTCTTAGAAAAACAAATCATCATCCACAGTCTGAAAAAAAAAATGGAAAATTCCAGAAATAAACAATGCATAATTATTAAATTGTGCACCATTCTGAGTAATGTGAAGAAGTCTTGTGCCACCCTGCTCCATCCTGCCCAGGATGTGAATCATCCAGGGTGCCTCGCTGTAGATGCTACCTGCCCATTAGTCACTTAGTAGCCCTCTGGCAGTGCTTGTGTGCAAGTTACCTTTATTTTTCTTAATAACGGCTACAAGCGCAAGAGTAGTGATGCTGGCATATTGTTAGAATGTTCTGCTTTATTATTAGGTGGTGGTGTTAATCTCTTACTGTGCCTAGTGTATCAATTATGTTTTATCATGGGTGTGTATGTATAGGAAAAATCACTGTAGATATGATTTGGTGCTATCTGCAGATTAAGACATTCACTGGGGTCTTGGACCTTATCATCCATGGATAAGGGGGAACTATGGTGCTGATTATGCTCTTATGCTTGTCAAAGGAAAAGAAATCACAGTACTCCAAAATCACCAAGCCCAACCGAAAAGTCAACCTGGGAACTGCATCAGGGAAACCTGTCTCCCATTTTATTCCCAAATAAGGTAGCTATGACACAAAGATAAAAAAGCTACATGCTTCCCTCACAATTTGCCCACAGCAAAATTCCTTGTGGGCCTGAAGATCTTTACCCTAAAATAGTTCTGTTGAATTTCATCCTGGCAATGATAATGGGTAGTTTATCTTCACAGGTATAGGACAAAGGACAGAACTCAAAATCATCCCTCTGCTCACCTGAGACAAATGTGTATCTGATTGCTTCCTCTGCCCTATTACTGATGTAAAAATGCAGATTCACTGAACCAGACTAAGGCATAAGTAACTATTCCTTTACCCCTGTCTCACATGTAAATTGTGTATTCAGTGAAAGGCTAATCAGAGACTTAAAAAAATGCAACCAGGTGTCTCTTATCTACCTATGACCTGGAAGTACCGTCCCTGCTTTGAGTTGTCCCACCTTTCCAGACTGAATTAATGTACATCTTACACATATTGATTGATGTCTCATGTCTCCTTAAAATATATAAAATGAAACTGTACCCCAAGCAGCTTGGGTACATGTAGTCAGGACCTCCTAAGGCTGTGTCTCGGGTACGTCCTTAACCTTGGCAAAGTAAACTTTCTAAATTGATTGAGATCTGTCTCAGATACTTTTTGTTCACACACTTCTTTTTCTCCTTCAGTCCTTTGCAGCTATTCTTTAGTAAGTCTTGTGCCATATGCCTGGGCTACCTCAGCCAACATTGCAGACATGAAGTGAATACTCTCCCAAATTTTGAACCACCTGCTTGCAAATTTTCCTCCTTTGGATTTCCTAACCCACAGATTCCAGCCAGTTGAGGCTCTAAGAAATCTGATCAATGCCTCCTCCTCAGCTCAGAAGAACCACCTTGGCCTTTTTTGCTGCCAGTTCACCAGCCAAGAAGTTATATTCAGTTGGAAGCAAGATGGTCCCATGAATCCACTCTGTTCTTGGAGACTACAGTCTTGCACTGCCTATGGGCCACTGTCAAAATCAGGTACCTTGTATATCTGTTCAACTTCATGGTTGTTTATGGCAGGAGGGTCACTCCATTTGAATTGGAAACAGACATCCTAGCCGACTTTGTGCACTCAATTTTAAAAGGAGTGAATGAAGAGTGTGAAACTTCTGTTTCCAGAAATATTGTAGATGAGTTACTTCATGCAAACATGCTGGTTCGAAATGCCTAAAAGATTGCATACAATATTTAAAAGATAAATTGATAATGCATGTCTAATAATATGGAAATATCAGAGAAATCTATGAGAAGCAGAAAAACCAGCAAGTACAAATCTAAATAAGAATACACAGGAAGGATGCTTAAAGCATTTGTTACTTTCATTCATTGAAGGCTGAGCAATCTCCAGACACCAATCCAAGGAACAATATTTGTTATGTGTTTTTGTTTGTTTGTTTTAGTTTTTTGAGACAAGGTCTCACTCCATCACCCAGGATGGAGTACAGTGGTGTGAACACGGCTCACCACAGGCTGAATCCGCTGGACTCAAGCGATTCTCCTGCCTTAGCCTCCCAAAGTACTGGGATTACAGATGTGAGCCACTGCGTTTGATGCTGTTATACTGCACATAAAATTTCATTGTAGTCATATCCTCATTGTTCACCTAGTAATAACTTAGTTGTCTGAGTTCCTCAGTGTCCTTTAAAAAACTTCTATACCCAAGTCCAATGTCAGCAGAAAATAATATCATGGTCTACAGTTTTATGTTCTTGGTATGTGACAGATATATTGTAATTTCATTGATCTTAATCACTTTGTTGAAATGTATTCTTTACTCAACAGAGAGGTTTTTTCTTGTTTGTTTTGCTTGTTTTGTTTTATCTCAAAGTAAAATTCTTGTTCTTATAAAATCATCACTCAATGCCACCAATGGTCAGGTAATGTTTGGAAGTTTGCATTTTCCTGTGAACCACCCACCTCGGCCTCCCAAAGTACTGGGACTGCAGGTGTGAGCCACCGTGCCCGGTCAATGTTCTTCATTATAAATCCTAGCTCCATGTAATTTTATCATTTCAATCAATTGATTAAGAACTTTTTAAATGCCATGCTTTTAGGACACAATTATTAGTCATATAAAATGTTTTCTGAAGTCTTCTATTTTTAGGCAACTTGAAGCAAACCATGATGAACAGATTTCTGTCTTTCGAAAGAGATCTAAAAATATCTAAAATGCTACTGATGTTACTTTACGGAGCATATCAAACTTACTTGGCCGTGATACTTTCTTTTTCTTTAATCATTCTGAAATATTTATAAAAGAGATGTTAGCAGAGGACACAATTAAATGCTGATGCCAAAATAATACACTATGTATTTCTTTTTTTTTTTTTTTTCTTTTGAGACGGAGTCTCGCTCTGTCGCCCAGGCTGGAGTGCAGTGGCCGGATCTCGGCTCACCGCAAGCTCCGCCTCCCGAGTTTACGCCATTCTCCTGCCTCAGCCTCCCGGGTAGCTGGGACTACAGGCGCCCACCACCTCGCCCGGCTAGTTTTTTGTATTTTTTTAGTAGAGACGGGGTTTCACCGTGTTAGCCAGGATGGTCTCGATCTCCTGACCTCCTGATCCGCCCGTCTCGGCCTCCCAAAGTGCTGGGATTACAGGCTTGAGCCACCGCGCCCGGCATACACTATGTATTTCTAAAAAATTAAATCCTTATTTGACTTTTGCTTTTTAGCAGTGGCATCATTAGACCTTAGAAACAGGAATATGCTATGACAGCCCTTTCTGCAGCTGCAGGCAAACCCCGGAAACTTTTCTGAGACCACAGACGTAATTATTGTCCATCCTCAATCTCCTTTTCCCTAGACTTAGCAATGTTCCTGTTTCTATAATTTTCAGTGAGGTGTTATTTTCTAATCTGAAAGAATGTAATGGCTTGTGCTCGATTACTGTTATGATTTTTAAATTTTTTTAGTACCTTCTTCTTTATTTCAAGTATGTGAGAATAGGTGTGCCCTGTTCTGTTAGACCTGTAAATAAAACTAGGTGTGTGATATATGTGATTTTTGTTAACTACTCAACAAACATTAAATGTGAAATAAGATGCACCCTTACAGTTTTCTATTCAACATCCAAGTTCAACTCAAGACGAAGTTCCATTCTATCAAGGACTCTTTCAGTGTGCTTCTTTTTCTCCTTGACAAATGGCTCACCATTTCATTGCTGTCTCTAGCATCTCCCTTCACACAGAAGATAATCACCTGCAAAGTCTATAATTTCCAGGTTGACTCTTTAGAGCAAAGATGGGGATCATTTAATTGAAACATCTAAGAGCAAATGAACTCAATTGAAAGGATCTTTAGAAAATTCCATCCATGTTGTTAATTAACCGTTGATCACCCACAAGTGCCTGGATGCGTATCATTTCAGATAATTTCTACTCTGCAGGAAGGAACCTTAAATTGTTACTTTTGAAAGTAGAACAAATGTTTTTGTTCTTATAATTTGGTCAGATATTTCTGTAACACATGAGTAGAGAGGAAAGAGCAGGTGGCATTGTTTAGAAAGAGCTGATCAGGGATTAAGTGCTGGAAGGTTACAGTCATAGCTTTTCATGTGCTGTCCAGGCAGACCGCAGAGGATGACTTTATCACAGGAACATCCCGCAGAGGGTCTCTGTTCTCTTTACATATTTGGCAATAAATTAGGCTGCACAGGGTACTTCCAGAGCAACCCCAGTTTATCAGCTTGCTCTGCGATTCTTTATTACCAGCTAAGCTCAGAGCATCTGTGGAAAACATCAGATGTCACCATTTGAAGCCCAGTTGATAAAGTTGATCTGATTTCCCCAACTCCAAAACCTGCTATTCGTCATAAATGACATGGTTATTTTTTTCCTTCCATCAAATGTCACCAAATAAAATATCACACTTAAGAGTCATTCATTCTATAAATGCAGAAAATATTTTATTCACAGGAACAGTTGAAAGGGTGCAAAGGCCCTTGATTTTGATTTCACGGCATGCAAGACCTTTTGAATTTTAAATCAGTTCGGAAAGGCTCAAAATAGTAGATAAATTGATACTTACCCCAGCCACTAGACTCTGGGGAATATGAGAAAGGCTACTGATCAACTACAGATTAAGGAGTTTATCAATTCATTACTAAGTTAAGTCTGGCAGGGATGACAATGGTGATGAGAACAAATACTGAAGACATTGGTAAGTATTTTAGGAAATAGCTTTTTCCCTGTCATCAGGCACCAGCAAGCTTGTCGATTTATTATCTGTAACTCAAGGATGATGCCTAAACTAGAGATGAAAATGAAATGCAAATCCACGTGCTTTGAATTTTGGGGGGCACTGATATTATAGATCCTTGGAGATCAAGGACAGAAAAGGTGAATTGAATATTATTTCCAACTGGCAAAAATAAAAAATTGATCAAATTGTATATGTAGTTGGCTTGCCAATTTAAGGGACAATTAATAACTGATTTTTTTGAAAATGATAGGCCTAGCCTATATATTTGGAATGTGAATATACCTTTTGTTCTTTTATATCTTTATTTTTTGGGAGAAGAGAGAGTCTTTACTTTTGTGATCATCTACAAAAAGGCAAAAGTAGGGGATGGAGACAAGATTATAAGTGAAGGAAGGATGATTTGTTCCCTATGGTCAGGGTTTTTATTTGTTGTTTTTTGTTGTTGTTGTTGTTGTTGTTGTTTTTTAATGAGTTGGTATTAAGAGTTGAAGATTATTCCAATGAGTCAAAAGGAAAGACAGCCAGGCATAGTGCCTCTTGCCTATAATCCCAGTATTTTGGGAGGCCAAAGTCAGAGAATTACTTGAGGCCAGGAGTTAGAAACCAACCTGGGCAACATAGCCAGACTCCATTCCTACAAAAAAAAAAAAAAAAAAAAAAAAGCCAGGCGTGGTGGCATGTGCCTGTAATCCCAGCTGCTTGGGAGGCTGAGATGGGAGGATTTCTTGAGCCCAGGAGTTAGAGGTTGCCACTGCAGTGCACTACAGTGCAGCCTGAGTGACAGTGTGAGGCCCTGTCTCAACAAACAAAAACAAAAGAAAAGAAAAAAGGAAAGACAGAGGTTATGTTAGAAAGCAGCACTTTGGGCACAGAACAAAATTAGCCCTACATTCAGCTCCTAGGGGCCTCGGCCGGGTCAGCCGATGTATGCTGAAATTAACAAAAATCTTGCCCCTCTCTATATCACTATGCCAACCAATGTGAAGAATGAGCTAAAACAAAGTGAAATATATGGTCATCCCAATAACAATGTGGGCCTTATTTAAGGGAGTCGTACATACACCTTTGCTTTTCAAGAGAGTATTTCATCAGATTTTCATTTGAATTGGATGGCTGCGCAGAAGTCTATGGGGAGCATGTGAAAATGGCTTTCAAGGCTACCGTTAATGATCAGAGAGAATTTTGATGAGGGAGTACACAGGGATGAAAGTCTTTGATGCTAAGAAAATGTCTGCAGCGTCAGTTCTTAAGCACGGGATAAACCATCCACTGCATCTTTTCAAAACACTCCCCTTCTCCTTAAGCATTCCTACCACACCACAGTCCATCTGACCATGGGCCTCAGGTGTCACATCCTATTACCCTGAGAAGAACCAGGATTCCTGATGGGAATTCTATAGAATAAAAGAATGAAAACCATGAATCTACTTCTGTACCTGCTCTTTGGGAGTTGTGGCCTTTTTAATAGTTGGATTCATTTGATATTTATATCTGTAGCACTGAGACCACTTGGTAAGCATACAGGGATTATTTTTTATCACTGTCTGCAGTTGGTTCTCTTTCTAGACTGTGCAGCATTTTTAGAGGAAGCTCTGTAAGATCCTTATCCATTTTATAGCAAACAACCTAGCTGCTTTGACCTCATTCAGTAGTTCGTTCAGCAAGCATGTTTTCAGATTTTCCTACTTGCTTGGTACAGTATCTGCACTGAATGCAAACAATGACCTGGACAAAAGGACTAGGACATTCTTGCTCGCTATAAAGGAATATCTGAGGCTGGGTAATATATAAAGAAAAGAGGTTTAATTGGCTCACGGTTCTGCAGGCTGTATAAGAAACGGTGTCTGCAATTGTCCGGAGTCTGGGGAGGCCTCAGGGAGCTTTTACTCACAGTGGAAGGTGAAGTTGGAGCAGGGATATCACATGGCAAGAGCAGGAGCAAGAGATGGGGGAGCAGTGCCACACTCTTTGTGTGTGTGTGTGTGTGTGCTCTGTCGCCCAGGTTGGAGTGCAGTGGCGCGATCTCTGCTCACTGCAAGCTCCGCCTCCCGGGTTCACACCATTCTCCTGACTCAGTCTCCCTAGTAGCTGGGACTACAGGCACATGCTGCCACGCCTAGCTTTTATTTTTGTATTTTTAATAGAGACGGGGTTTCACCGTGTCAGCCAGGATGGTCTCGATCTCCTGACCTCGTGATCCGCCCACCTTGGCCTCCCAAAGTGTTGGGATTACAGGCGTGCGTCGCCGTGCCTGGGGCCACACACTTTTAAACAACCAGACAGCACCACGCTATAAGGAATCCACCCTCGTGACCCAAACAGCTCCTGCCAGGCCCCATCTTTAACACTGGGAATAACATTTCAGCATGAGATTTGAAGGGACAAATATTCAAACTATATCAACAAGGGATCATGGTTTTTAGACAATTTAGTTAAGCAAAGTTGGCTAAGGATAATGGCCTTCAGCTCCATCCATGTTCTGCAAAAGACATGATTTCATTCTTTTTTATGGCTGCATAGTATTCCATGGTGTGTATGTACCACATTTTCTTTATCCAGTATATCACTGATGGGGATTTAGGTTGATTCCATGTCTTTGCTATTGTAAACAGTGCTGCAGTGAACATAATGCATGCACATGCCTTTATAATAGAACAATTTATACTCCTTTGGGTATATACCCAATAATGAGATTGTTAGTTGAATGGTATTTCTGTCCTTAGGTCTTTGAGGAATCACCACACTGTCTTCCACAATGGTTGAACTAATTTAAACTCCCACCAAGAGTGTAAAGTGTTCCTTTCTCTGCACAACCTTGACAGCATCTGTTATTTTTTGACTTTTTAATAATAGCCATTCTGACTGGTGGGAGATGGTATCTCATTGTGTTTTGATTTGCATTTTCTAATGGTCAGCAATGTTAAGCTTTTTTTAAATATGATTGTTGGCCACATGTATGTCTTCTTTTAAAAGTATCTGTTCATGTTCTTTGCCTACTCTTTAATGGGGTTGTTTGGTGTTTTTCTTTCTTATAAATTTGTTTCAGATGCTAGATATAAGACCTTTGTCAGATGCACAGCTTGCAAAAATTTTCTCTCATTCTGTAGGTTGTCTTTTTACTCTGTTGATAGTTTCTTTTGCTGTGTGGAAGCTGTTTATTTTAATTAGATCCTGATATGATTTGACTGTGCCCCCACCCAAATCTCATCATGAATTGTAGTGCCCATAATCCCCACATGTTGTGGGAGTGACCTGCTGGAA
Source organism: Piliocolobus tephrosceles (assembly GCF_002776525.5). NCBI lineage: Eukaryota > Metazoa > Chordata > Mammalia > Primates > Cercopithecidae > Piliocolobus > Piliocolobus tephrosceles. Next base: position 18,339,389 of record NC_045456.1, on the reverse strand, counting down.
GGTAATTGGATCATGGGGACAGTTACCCTCATGCTGCTGTTTTTGTGAAAGTAAGTGACTTCTCCTCACAAGATCTGATGGTTTTATAAGGGGCTTTTCCCGCCTTGCTTGGCACTTCTCCTTCCTACTGCTATGTGAAGAAGGACATGTTTGCTTCCCCTTCTGCTGTGAGTTTAAGTTTCCTGAGATTTCCCAAGGCATGCTGAACTATGAGTCAATTAAATTCTTTCCTTTATAAATTACCCAGTCTTGGGCAGTTCTTCATAGCAGCATGAGAATGGACTAATATAGATCCCATTTGTCAATTTTTGCTTTTGTTGCAATTGCTTTTGACATCTTCATCATGAAATCTTTGCCCGTGCCTATGTCTTGAGTGGAATTGCCTAGGTTGTTTTCCAGGGTTTTTATAGTTTTGGGTTTTACATTTAAGTCTTTAAAACATCTTGAGTTAATTTTTGGTATATGGTATAAGGAAGGGGTTCAGCTTTAATCTTGTGCATATGTCTAGCCAGTTCTCCCAGCACCATTTATGGAACAGGGAATTATTTCCACATTGCTTGTTTTTGTCAGATTTTCAAAGATTAGATAGTTGTAGGAATGTGGTGCTATTTCTGGATTCTCTATTCTGTTCTAGTGGTCTATGTGTCTATTTTTGTACCAGTACCATGCCATTTTGGTTACTATAGGCTTGTAGAATAGTTTGAAGGTGGGTAGCATGTTGCCTCCAGCTTTGATCCTTTTGCTTAGAGTGCCTTAGCTATTCCGGCTTTTTTTTTGGTCCCATATGAATTTTTAAATACTATTTTTTATTTCTGTGAATAATGTCAATGGTAGTTTCATAGGAACAGCATTGAATCTGAAAATTGCTTGGGGCACTATGGCCATTTTAGCAATACTGATTCTTTCTGTCCATGAGCATGGAATGTTTTCCCATTTGTTTGTGTCATCCCTGATTTCTTTGAGCAGTGGTTTGTAGTTCTCTTTGTAGAGCTCTTTCACCACCCTAGTTAGCTGTATTTCTAGGAGTTTTTGTGGCAACTGTGAATGGGAGGTCATTCCTGATTTGGCTCTGAGCTTGACTGTTGTTGGTGTCTGGGAATGATAGTGATTTCTGCACATTGATTTTGCATCCTGAGACTTTGCTGAATTTGTTCATCAGCTTAAAACCAATTTATGCCTAGTGTTCCATTATTGGAACACTAAGCATGTGGGAATCAATTGTGTCCTAGTGCTCAAGGTCATCGCCAAGTTCTGATTTTTCACACATGTCTACAATTCAAAACATTGCAACCTCCAGCATAAATGGGTTAAGAAGCTTTTGGGTTGAGACTATGGGGCTTTCTAGATGTATGATCTTGTCATCTGCAAACAGGGATAGTTCAACTTCTGTTGCTTTTTGGAAGCCCTTTATTTCTTTCTCTTGCCTGACTGTCCTGATCAGGACTTCCAAAACTATGGTGAATAGGAGTGATGAGAAAGGGCATCCTTGTCTTGTGCCAGTTTTAAAGTTTAATGCTTCCAGTTTTTGCCCATTTAGCAAGACATTGGCTGTGGGTTTGTTATATATGGCTTTTACTATTTTGGGGTATGTTTCTCCAATATTTTGTTTATTGAGAGTCTTTGACATGAATCGATAATAAATTTTATTGAAGGTCTTTTCTGCATCTATTGAGGAAATCATGTGGTTTTTGTTTTTAGTTCTGTTTATGTGATGAATCGCACTTACTGATTTTTGTATGTTGACTCAACCTTGCATCACAGGGATAAAGTCTACTTGATCATAGTGGAGAAGTTTTTAAATATGCTGCTGGATTCAGTTTGCCAATATTTTGCTGAGGATTTTTCATCAAGGGTCTTGGCCTGAAGTTTTCTTTTTTTGTTGTATCTCTGCCAGGTTTTGGTATCAGGATGATGCTGACCTCATAGAATGAGTTAGGGAAGAGTCCCTCTTCACCAATTTTTGGAATATTTTAGTAAGAATGGTGCCAGCTCTTCTTTGTATATCTGGTAGAATTCAGCTATGAATTTGTCTGGTCCTGGGCTTTTTTTTTTTTTTTTTGATGGGCTATTTATAACTGTCTCAATTTTAAACAGGTAGTTTTGATGAATCCATTGCACAGCTAGGTGCCTAGTAGACAGTTTAGAATGTAGACTAAGGAAAATGACATTCTCTCCAGTTTCACGTGTAGTTTTAGAGTCTTCAGAGGTATTGAGAGAGATATAAAGTGAAAAAAAGATGGGGAGTGAATGCAGGATGAAGGTGCCTATGAAGAAATAAGATAAGCATATCGTGGAAATTTAAGAGGAGCACAAAGTCATAAAAGATGAAAACTAAAAAATTCTCATTGAATTTATTTTTCATGAAAGAAGGGATTTCCTCACTTTGGCCAGGCAAATTTTGATGTCATGCTGAGCACACATGTCAGACACCAAGGGTTTGAGGAATGAAGGGAAGGTGCAGATGGAGGTGGTAGATGAGGGTTCCTCTTTCACGAGGCTCTATACTAAAGGTGAGGAGGCATGGTGAGAAGTTCTTGGAGCACACGTGTATTTTCCCTGCCACTCTCCTCTTTTCTCTGTATTGACATTCCCCACTGGGAATCCTTTTCAAAACTCAGGGTGCCTCAAAACTTCTGTTTTTTTTTTTTCTGACCCTTTTCTAATGTTGAGTGCAAGAACTTAGTCTGTGGTTCCTTCTCCTCTGTCTGTCTCAACTAAACCATTGCAAAACCACTTATCCCTACCTGTAATCTCAATGTCAAATCCAACAGCTGACCAGTTTATTGACAGCTCTTGCATATTTCGTGTTAGTTCAATACAAATTTGATACAATTAATTAACTGATAAGTGCCTATGGGTGTAGAGTAATTTAAAGCTAGTAAAATACTCTCACAAGTATTATTATATATTTTTGACTAGTCCAATTGGTGTCAATGATGAAGATATTTACTAATAACCTACATTTTGCTATTGTCTGCCTTTCGTTTGCTTTGTCTCTGAGGCTATGTGACCCCTTATCTTATAGATAATGTAACAGGTGTTAATATATAATCAAATTATCTGTCAATAGGATTTTGAATGATTAAAAAAGAATTGGATTGTAAGATTTCCTCCAAAATATGCATCATGTTCATTATAACATACTTTATATTTTACTTAATTATTTTTCAAGCCTAATTTATTATTGAAAATATTTGTGGAGTTTTTGACATTGTTTTGCAGCAGAAGCCTGTTAGTATATTTACAGGAAGTTTAAAATAAAATCAAAATAACCATCTAAAAGAACTTTGCACATTCTGTTTCAGACACTATAAAAGAGATAAAACTAATGCATTTAGATTTATTAGGCACAATAAAATCATATTAGAAATAGAGTTCATTTATAATTTTATGTATAAAATAGCAAAACAACAAAATTCTGTTTCCTAACATTAATTGAACATCTATTATGCCCCTAAAACATAGTGCCAGGAAATGAATGATATAAATTATAAGTTCCTTTATTGATTCACAGTCATTATCTGCAACTGAAGACACTCCGTATCCCTACAAAACACATTTAATTACTTTCTGACTGCTTCAAAGTGTAAGGTCTTAAAAGAATTACACTTATATTCTGATCTGTTCTACCGTGAGATATACGTTGAATAGTGCAGGTCTTTAATGCTTTTATTTTAAAGATTCACTGCCATGGTTCACTTTGGTATATCAGGAAGCTGAAGCTTATCAACATCTTTACTTGTGGGGTATGACCTGTACTTCTTACCATGGGAGCATAATGAGAAACTAAGGGAAATGCTGGGCACAGTGATTCGTGCCTGTAATCCCAGCACTTTGGGTTGCCAAGGTGGGCAGATAACTTTGAGACCAGCCTAGCCAACATGGCAAAACCCCATCACTACTAAAAAAAATACAAAAATGAGCTGGGCATGGTGGCACATGCCTGTAATCCCAGCTACTCGTGAGGTTTAGGCAGGAAAATTGCTTCAACTCTGGAGGCAGAGGTTGCAAGGAGCTGAGATCACAGCACTACACTACAGAAGTGAGACTCCATCTAAACAAAAAAAGAAAGGAAGAAAAGGAAATGAAGGGAAATATCCAAGTGCAACCTTTCTCAAGATACCTTCAACCAAGAGAACGGTAACTGAGTAACATCACACACCACCCATGGCAACTTAAGCATTTGTCCTCACAGGTGGCACGTCTCGAGGGACTCCAAACATATCTCAGCCTTTCAGTGCAATTACTTAAAGTTTTTAAATTCATCTTAGATTCCCTGCATTATGTGACATCAATAATAGTGTGTATTCTGAAAGCAACAGAGTGCATGCATGTATGCATTAGATGTTCATAACCATGGGTAAGACCATTCTATCAAAAGACTGAGCATACATTTTACTGAGCATTTATTTATATAACTGAACCATCAGCAACTTGAAAGTATAAGCTGTGTGAAGAGTCCTTAAGTCTCGACCTCAGCTGAGCTATCAGATATTGGAGTCATCAATTAAGACCACAAGACAAAAGGAAAGCAACCATCGGTTCCTTAATCACTGACCACTTTGGTACAAGCAAGAGGTAAACTGGAGAAAGTGCAAATTCGTCCGTTCCGTTCTTTTTCATGGAATAGTGCCAGTCAAAGATCAAGTGGACAGACAGAGATGTGAGGGTTATAGATTCTGGACATTAGACCTTTGTCAGATGCCCAGTTTACAAATATTTTGTACCATTCTGTGGGTTGTCTGTTTAAGCTGGTGATAGTTTCTTCTGCTGTGCAGAAGTATAGCTTGATTTTTCAAAAGCAGTTAGTGTATGTGGTATTGTGACTTTCTCAAGTCAGTGGCTAAAATGAAAACCAACGGAAACAGCTGAAAATGCTATCGGGATTTTTCCTATCTTGGACAATCTTCCAGGAACCCCCATGTTGAAGACAAATATTCTGTATTTTCTTGAGTTCAATGGAAACAGATTTCTCCTCCCATATTGTCAACTTGTATGAAAAACGTATAACTTCAAACATTACAATCCTATTCCTACGTGGTAAGATTTGCCCCTTATGCAAGACATTCTGGGAACTGAGATGAGTAGAGGAGACATCTGACAAGTACAAAACAAAGAAAACCCATTAAAAGAAAGGGCAAAGGACATGAAAAGGCACTTCTCAAGACATACACACCGCCAACAGGCACATGAAAAAAATGCTCAACAGCACCAATCACTAGAGAAGCGCAAATCAAAACCACAATGAGATACCATCTCACACTGATTCGAATGGATATTATTTTAAAAAAGGAACAGATGTTGACAAGGTTGTGGAGAAAAGGGAATGCTTAGACACTGCTGGTTGCAATGTGAATTAGTTCAGTACTGTGGAAAACAGTGTAGAAATTCCACAAAGAACTTAAAACAGAATTATCAGTCTACCCAACAATCTCATTAATGGGTATACATCCAAAGAAATAGAAATCATTCCACCACTAACACACATGCATGTGTTATGTTCATCGAAACACTGTTTACAATAGCAAAGACATGAAATCCACCTAGAGGCCCATCAGTAGCAGAATGAATAAAGAAAATGTGGTACATATACACCATGGAATACTATGCAGCCATAAAAAAGAACAAAATCAAGCCCTTTGCAGTGACATGGATGCAGCTGGAGGCCATTATCCTAAGCAAATTAACACAGGAACAGAAAAGCATATACTGCATGTTCTCATTTATAAGTGAAACTGATAAGTAGGAGCTAAACATTGAGTATACATAGTCATAAGCATGAGAACAATAGATGCCAAGGACCTACTCAAGGGTGGAGCAAGGGAGGAGGATAAGGACCGAAAAACTACCTGTCTGGTATTATGCTCACTACCTGGGTGATGAAATAATCTGTACACCCAACCCCTGTGACAGCCAATTTACCCATATATCAATCCTGCACATATACCCCTGAACCTAAAATGGAAGTTGGAAAGAAGAAAAAAACTCTAACAAGTGTAACTGAATATCATATAAGAAATATGTGTGGAGATGCCGGGCGCGGTGGCTCAAGCCTGTAATCCCAGCACTTTGGGAGGCCGAGACGTGTGGATCACGAGGTCAGGAGATCGAGACCATCCTGGCTAACCCAGTAAAACCCCGTCTCTACTAAAAAAAAAAAATACAAAAAACTAGCCAGGCAAGGTGGCGGGCGTCTGTAGTCCCAGCTACTCGGGAGGCTGAGGCAGGAGAATGGCCTAAAACCCGGGAGGCGGAGCTTGCAGTGAGCTGAGATCCGGCCACTGCACTCCAGCCTGGGCGACAGAGCAAGACTCCGTCTCAAAAAAAAAAAAAAAAAGAAATATGTGTGGAAATGGTGGACTGTGCAATAAGTTTCGAGTGTGTTCACATGCTTTTCCTAATGTTCACATGTGAGATCTTTGAGTTTCGATCTCTGGTCAAAACTTTTATATCAAGTTATCTCCAAATTGAAAATTAATAAAACATGCTTTCATTCTGTGATCAATATTTAGTCCTAGAAAAGCATATTCTTCTCTGGCAAGAATGAAACCCAGCATTCTCAGTCTTGCCTTTGGAAAGAGAGATATTGTGAATTGTATTCAGCATGGAATATATGGATACATTGTTATGTACATTACTATCCTATTTAAACCTGTGAGGTATGTTGAAATAGCTTCTTATTCTGGTTGACAAGAATGTGGGTGTGAATATATACCCTATGAGCTACATATATATATATATAATATATATATATATATATCAGGCATATATAGGTACCTCATACATATCTATATACAATAGCAACTTATAAATGTATATAGATACATTTAGATGCCCATAAATAGCAGACTGGATAAAGAAAATGTGATATATATATATATATATATATATATATATATATATATATACACCATGGAATACTATGCAGCTATACAAAAGAACAAAATCGAGTGCTTTGCAGTAACATGGATGCAGCTGGAGGCCATGATCGTAAGGAATTAATGCAGGATCAGAAAACAGAAAACATGACATGTTCTCACTTATAAGTAGGAGCTAAACATCGAGTATACATGGTCATAAACATGGAAACTGTAGGCACCGGGGCCTACTTGAGGGTGGAGGGAGGGCAAACATATATATATGTATATGAGCTATATATACACACACACATACACACACACACACATCGTTCATAGGGCATATAGTATGTATAATAAATCACCATTTTAAAAATTGCTTCTTGATGATGGGAGTTCTTTTTTCAAAATTAACATTTAATTTTCATACGAATCATTTAAGCAGCCTGAGACTCCTTTTTTGAATTGGGTGCAGCTAACCGCCATTTCCCCTCCATGAACTTGTTTCTCAATTTACAGCTCAGCAAACGTCTGAGTTGCTTATTCAGACTTATGGCCACTGTCTCTAGTCTAAATTTATACTAACTCTCCTGGAAAGACTGACAAGCCAGGGAATCCAATGAGACTCACATAGAGAGACCTTGATAGATGTCCAGTGGTATCTTACGCCAAATTGATTGCCTACCGGGAGTCTCAGTGCATTTTCAACTTTTTTCTGGATTCTGCATTTGATGTTTACAATAGGCCTCAATTTCGTATGGTTGTTTTCCATTTTAACTACGTGAATTTTGAAGATACTTATGGGGACTATGAGGATAGCATACTGGTCATCTTTGCTACACAAACAGAAAAACATAGAGCTGGGCAAAAACATTTAAAATAGCCATTAAGTAAGTGTTCATTGCATTTGATATCAAGCAAATTTTTCCATGAAGGAAAATAATTTAATAGATTTAAGATTAAGCTATTTCCCTCCAATATTTTTAAATGTGTAGTTCACAATGTTTAATAGCTCGTAAGATCAAATATAAGATCTGTTAAAGTTTTGGGATACTTTCTCAGAATTTTTCTTTTGTCCTGTACTGTTTATAATTTTCCATATTCATATAATGCTAGAAATAAAAATTCAAAAAATGTTCAATTTGGAATAATAAATTGTATTATTTTTCATAACTATAAAGTTCTTCAGGCCAGGCTGGGTGTGGTGGCTCACGCCTGTCATCCCAGCATTTTGGGAGGCTGAGGCAGGCAGATCACTTGAGATCAGGAGTTCAAGACCAGCCTGAGAACCATGGTGAAACCCCGTCTCTACAAAAAATATAAAAATTAGCCCAGCATGGTGGCGCGTGCCTGTAGTCCCAGCTACTTGGGGGGCGGAGGCAAGAGAATTGTTGAACCCAGAAGGCGGAGGTTGCAGTGAGCAGAGATTGCATCTCAAAAGACAAACAAACAAACAAAAATAAAGTTCTTCAAAAGAAACAAAATGGAAAAACAGAACATACAATGTTTAGAAAACAATTATATCATGTGGGTAATCATTAATGACTTCTTAAAAACTACCAACAATTTATGCTTTGGGGTATATTTGCAACCAAATACGATAAACTGTCAAAATATATTTTATAAAATTTCATTAGTGCATTACCTGTGAAATCTTAACTGTGTAAAATTTAATTTAATGTGTTTCTTGTCCCATGAATTTCCTGTCTCCATGTTCACAGAATCTCTAGAGAGATCTGGCAACATTGCTCCTAAGGTTATATTCCTCTGCAAACTAGTGTGCATTTTATTAAATACACACACATTATATGATTTATGAAACATAAATAGTATTGTTCTATATAACATGTCATTTTAAAAAATTATGAATATGTCCTAGAAAATAGGTTTTTAACAAGAATTGGATAACTGCCTTATATAATATAAGCATTAGGTATGGTCTATTCAATAGTTTCTTTAAAAATAAAAGTTTGATTCTTTCCATTTATTTATTTATTGACTCAGGGAGATAATTTTAAGTTATTTTACGTTGTTTAAATTCTTTGTAAACACTTATATGATTTTAAACTTTGGAATAATTTCAAATAATGTTACATAATTATTTTACTATTTCATACACCCATGAAAGTATCCTGAGGTATTAAACAATGGAATATGAATTATTTTTATCATTTGGCAATGTATACATTCATGTTTGTAAAAATTTGTCTGATGAAAATATTATACATATAAATTGCATCTTTATATTATTTTAATTCACTAATTGCCTACACTAACCTCCTTTTAAAAACACCTTAAAATGTATTTGATTTTATGTTCAAGAACATGTTTATTATGAGATAAAACAATGAATGGATTATATAAATAGACACATAAGTAGAGAATGAAGAGGAAAAAGAAAACACAATTATCAACTTCTACTTGAAAATATGCTCTCGGAAGTATTTGGACGCATTTTGTAAATGGCAAAAACATCTTCTAAAAATGTAAGTTGCATAGTGTATCCACAAGGTTTCTCTAATAAGTAGATAACTGAAGCACTAATTAAAATACCCGGAACACTAATTAAAATAACTCCCTAGGAATATAACTCTGCTTTATCATGCTCATTCCACTAAGATATTGATTAAAAGTGAATGCATAGGAAGGTCATGTTTCTAGATCTTTCATGTTACTAAGGATACTTAATGTTTTTAGAGGTACTTGGCTTCTGAATTTTAATGAGATGTCATGCCGAGGTGACTGGGCAGCTGTTACCATGATTTTCTTTCTTTTTGAATAAGGTTTTGCATAGTCTTATGAATATAATTAAATGTTATATTGTGGATATTAAGGCGTGTCCTGACAAAATGCAAAAAAAAAAATGCTTTATGATCTTAATTGGATCACTATATAGCTTAGGAGAGTGTAGGATGTGGAAGACAAGGTGGAAATGATATTAAAATTATGTGCTCTTTAACAGGCTACTACGATAAGGGCCTACCATGATAGCTAAGCACACTCACAATTTTATCTGTTTTAACTGTTCTTATTCCCTACTTTTCTGAATCTTACAAGTATGAAGTATATGCTGGAGATTTTGTTCAGTGATGCTGGTAACGTTCCATTCTATAGCCAAGCTAATTAAAAGCTGACTGTTTTACTTTTAACCAATTTTTTTCCCTCCTGTCTAGCGACTGTATGATTGTTATTTTTTTACACAGAGTTGTGTTTACATCTTTGGGTAACATTTCAAAAGGTCTTAAGTTGATTTTTTGATGCATTTTAATTTGTGTGGTTGTCTTTAAACACATGTTTATTTAATTTTTTTTTTTAAAGCAAGAGAAGCTTTTGAAGACATTTTCCATTGGGTAATTGAAATATTTTAATAATGATTGATTGGAAAAGTCTTGCACGTGTGTAAGTCTATTTACTGAACAAGAAATTTATCCTTTGAGGCTAAAATACTTTGGGGTAAACTTGGTTCTCAGAAATTTGATAAAAATAGTTAAAAATAACTTAAATGGGTAAATTTAAAAATTAAGATGCTCAAAGTTATTGGATATATTACTATAAATTGGTACATGTTGAGAACAGTTTAATCCAGTTTATGATAACCATGAATTACAAGGTGAATAGAAATTAAGTGATTATCTGACAGTGTAAATTAATCAATGTGTGGCATGAAAAAAAGGGAAGATATAGCAGACATTCAACTATTATATAGTTCAAGAAAGAGACAAGGAATATTTCTAGGTTTCAGAATTGTTCGAGGTAGAAACATGGGATATTGTTCCTAGGCTTGATAATTGCTCATCAGATAACAAATTGAAATATCAGTGAATCTCAGAACTCACTGATATTTCTGAGAAAGAGAGAGAGAAGAGAGAAGACAGAGAGAGGAGAGAGACAGAGAGAAAGAAGAGAGGAGAGAGAGAGAGAGGAGAGAGAGAAAAGAGAGAAAGAGAAAGAAAAGAGAGAGAGAAAGTAAAGAGAGAGAGCAGAGAGAGAGAGAAAGAGAAAGAGAGAGAGACCCTCATCCATGAAGTGATTTCAGTTCAACCAACCATCCCATAAGTAATTGCAGATACGCAAGAACATTGTTGACAAACCAGTCTACAGCTTTTCCTTTAACAGCTACTGGGAAGGAATTCTAACAGCTTCCAGAGTAGCCTCTCCCTCAATGAGTAGTCTCACTGCTCTACGCAGCAACTGGCCTCCTTTAACACCCCCTTGAAGGAGCAACAGTTCCTGGGGAAGTGATCATATTATTTTACCTCCTTTGGATATTTCACATAAAAAATGATTTAGATTCCTTGTCTTAGCCCATTCAATGTTCCCCTGAATATTTTAGTCTATCCAGCCCTGAAGGGGTAAAATATTCAGGGGAACGCTGAATGGGCTTAACCCCTTAATGAAGGGGTTAGAGACTAAAATATCTAACCCCTTAAAGAAAGGAGTAGATAGACTAAACTATTCATAATATTTAAGTAATATTTAAATATTTTAAAATATTTAAGTAATATTTAAATATTTTAAAATATTTAAGTAGAACCCTGAGCTAAAGGGAATAATCCAGGAAAGGAAAGGAAAGTCAGTTTATAGCCACTGTTAGATATTTTTTGTAAGGATGTATTGGTATGCCTGACACACCAATCCCTCACACTGAGAATATGTAGCCCACCAAGCAGTTTTGCACTATACCACTAAACCAATTATAAATTATGTTCCTTCTGTAGCTGTGCTAATGATTTTTGTGCCTAAATGCAGAGTCCCAATATACACCTTCTATCTATCTAGATTTCCTTGTGTATGTCAATTAATATAATGCCTAGTCCATTCCTATCTCATCTCATCTTCAGTTTCATGGTAAGAGCTACACAGCTTTATCTAGGTTGTTGGTAGAGGTGTTTAGCAAGGCATAGTTAAAGGAAAGGTCTCACTTGTCAAGCTGGTTCCCGAAACATTATCCTCTTTGACACAGGCTCGTTAATTGCATCATTATATCTATACCAATGTTCAACCCACTACAGTTCTGCATCTCTCTATCTTCAGCTATTGTGACACTTCACTATACTGTTTCTCTGTATACTAAGATACCACTGCTTCTATATTTTGACTGTTATTGGGGATTTCTCTTCTTTCAGTGACCAATTAAGTATTAGTATGCCCCGAGGGTCTATTGTCATCCACTGGCTGCTCCATCCACCATTGCTAGATGAGTTCTAGTTTTATGGATTGTTGAATGTCATATTTAGATATCCAGCTTTCTATTGTGTATCTCTACCTGATATCCCATAGATAAATCCAAAATGCAGTTTGCTCAGAGATGCCCCTCTTCCATTTTATTTTTATTTTTATTTTTTTTCCATTTTCATCCATGGCCATCCACAGTCAACAAGTCTAAAAGTGGAGTGTTTCCTATCTCTTTCATCCCCATAACTAAACATCATTCCATGCTATTTTGTCTCAAAATGTTTCCAAGACCCTTTTCAGCTAACAAAATGTATCCATCATCTATTTCCAGGATTGAATTGCATTTATCAATTCTCACTCCAACCAATTCCTCTGAAATGGGTTACGATCTTTCTTCTGAGCCTCTATCATTTTTGCAAAGCATTACAATTAAATTACTAAATTTGTGAAGATGATTCATCTTTTTTTTTTTTTAATCACAGTAGAAACACAATGGAGAAAGAACCTAGCATATAGCAAATAATCGATCAGTTTTTTAAAAATAAAGGAATGATTGGATTCTGGATCGGGAAAAATGCCATATACCATTGTTGAAATGTAGAACAACCCACAACATTATGAATTCATATTTAATCCTCAGGATGTGAGCACAATGAACTTCTAAATGTTGTCACTGGTTTCTGACATTGGTGGTCTATCTTATTTTTCCTCATTTACACTCATGATAGAAATATTGGTCAACAGGCATATCCTCTGTTCACAATTCACCAACGAACAGCCCACAGACACTGTTCACAGTGTCCTCTGAACAGAACTCCTGATACTTCAACGGAAGACTTCAAGTTGTATATGTTCCTTCTCAACCACAAATAGGTGTGAATTTCTCTGGTTACATTTTCGGAGATAGAGACCTTCTGGTTAGAATGTGTACTGACACATTTTGGGTTTCTGATTCTCATGTTTAGCTCTCTGCAAGGTGATATAAGGTGGAAATTGTTTTTTGTAGATTTTTCAACACAATTTTTAATGGTATATGAGAAAGCCAGCATGCAAATACTGAAAGACACATTCTAATGCTGCTGGACTTTTGAAATTTTATTTATATTTTTAAGGAAATTGTGTATATTGGGATGAGAAAATTAGATGTTAACCTTCAGATACTGAAAAACATGATTTTTTATATTCTGAATTTAGAAATGCAATTGGAAATTATCAAAGTTTTACATTCAGTTAAATTTAACTTGGACAAGAACTGTATAAAATACATAAAGGCTTAAGGATCTTTAATTTGAATATGTGAATATTTATTCTGTAATCATTAAATGGCATAAATGATGTGAATCTATAGTCTAAATTTTACACTCCTTAACTTATGTACAATACAAAATATTTACAGAATGATATTATAAAAATTATACATTCAAATTGATTCTTTGGTATCTTTTTTTGAAACAACTTCCTATATCTTTTCTTTTTGAGACGGCGTCTTCACTCTATCACCCAGGCTGGAGTGCAGTGGTGCGATCTCGGCTCACTGCAAGCTCCGCCTCCCGGGTTTACGCCATTCTTCTGCCTCAGCCTCCCGAGTAGCTGGGACTACAGGCGCCCGCCACCACGCTTGGCTAATTTTTTTGTAATTTTTAGTAAAGATGGGGTTTCACCATGTTAGCCAGGATGGTCTTGATCTCCTGACCTCGTGATCCGCCTGTCTTGGCCTTCCAAAGTGCTGGGATTACAGGCGTGAGTCACCACGCCCAGCCTTCAACTTCCTATATCTTGTATCAAAAAAAGAAATATTTCAATTATGGAGGGCCTGAAGTTGCCTAGCATTTAGAGCATGTCAAATTGACCATTGTATAAGTGCTAGTAATATGAAACTATTTGGACAATCTGGGTTATAAAGTAGCTAAATCTTCAGATGAAGATTCACAGCAGGTAGAACTGCTGCCACCCTTATGAATTATAATTCTTGAATCCCACAATCATTATTATAATTAAGTCCTAGTAATCAATGTTGACTGTCTTAGCCCATATGGTAAGGTACAATTTTATTAGACTATTGCAACCATCACCAAAATGTGAGAAAAATTAAACGTCCCAAGAGAAACTTTTCCACTCTTCCTAATTATGTGTGGTAACATGTCATTTTTGGGGGGGATCTAGGGAAAACAATTCATTACAGTGTTGGGAGGTCCTCTTTCATAAGGACAATAACTTTTAGTTATTTTGTGTGTTTGTATATAACCCTGTGACAATGCATTTTGAACATGTTTTGTTGAACAAGTGTTACGTAATGAAAACAGTGTTCATTGTGCATCCAGGCAGAAGATTAAATTTAGTTTCACTGAAAGCAAATAGGATGTCCATGCAGCCAGCCAAGTCTACCATGTTCTTCTGGTCACGTTATTCTCCTGTCTTCATGGAGATGAGTCCTTCACACTTTTCACCTTGATACTCGCATTACTAAATCCCCCCTCCTTCTCAGGTGACAACTTCAGGAAAGTCAGAAACAGTCCAGAAAACTTCCACCTGCTCCTACCAGCAAATCTATAATCTACCTTGCATTGGTTCCCTATTGCTATTGTAACACATGAGTACAAATGGAATCGCTTAGAACAAAAAATGTCATGTTACAGTGCTGGAGGTCCAAAGTCCAAAATCAGTCTCACTGGGCTAAGATCAAGATGTCAGCAGTGTTACCTTCCCTTTGGAGGCTCCAGTGGAGAATCCGTTTTTTTTCTTTTTTCTATCTCCCAGAAGGTGCTGTACTCCTAGGCTCATGGCCCTTTCCTCCATATTCAAAGCCAGCAGCGTTGGGCTGAATCTTTCTCACATGGCCTTGTCCATGATTCTCTTTACTGATACCTTCTTCCACTTTTAATGTCCCTTGCAATCACCTTGGATGCAAGCAGATGGCCCACAATAATCTCCCTGACTTAAAATCAACTGATTAGAAACCTTGATTTCACCTACAATCCTAATTCCCCTTTGTCATATGACATAACCTATCTATAGTTTCACAGGATTGAGATGTTTTAGCTTTGAGGGGAGGCATTTTTCTGCCTGACAGTTACCCACATCTTGGTCCACAGAGGAAGCCTCCCTTCTCACCTGTGGCGATTCTGAATTGTATCTGTTGACTGGCACCCTACTGGCCAGTGGGAGTATTCATTTCTGCCTTCCAAAGTCTATACAAGCCAAGATTGGAGAAGGCAAATCATTATCTGTCTAATAGTGTTCTAAATGTTCAACTCCTGCCAAAAAATATGAATTTGGAATTCTCAATTCTGAAATATTTTTAGGTTAGATTCTTCTAAGACATATACCATACTTTTCCTGACTGACCTGAAAGCAAGGGTGGGGCTTTTGAGTTGTCAAACTACTAATCTCCTAATTTGCTGTGAAACTAATGTATAAGTTGATTAACTTTGCTGTTCATCAACCTGGAAAGCAATCTTGCATCCAATCTAGCCAAAGTAGATAACATCTCTAAACTTTTTTTTGACACATCTAACTAAAAATTGAAATTATTATGCCAACATGGAAAACAAAATTTTAATTTAGACATAGGCCAATAGCATTAACTTCATCCAAAAATCATAATTGTTTGCCAGTAAAATGAATGCTCACAGGATAGCAATTTTGAATGAGCTTCTAAGGGCTCAAAACATTAATATTAAAGTCAAATCTTATACCTACAATTTCAATACTTTTCAATTATCAAAATGTACATTGCATTTAAACATTACCTTTAGAACCTAGAGAAGACATGGCATGTATTACTAAATCACTTGTAACTCTTTGACTGAGTTAACAGTATTCTTAGATTACCAGGAGAATAATACAATAACATGCAAAATCCAACATCAGCATTGCAAAGTCCCAGATCAAAACATGCAATGTCAACCTTGCAAAATACAACTGTGAGTTTGCAGATAAGCAAGCCAAGGTTTGCACAGTGGATACCTTATGAGAATGCTACATTATACAGATCCAATTAAAAAGGAGCACAATATGACATTCATAAAATAACTTAACGAAGTTCATCTTTTTGGTCATTTACAAAGAAATTTAATTTATATTGCTTATAACATTATTTTTCACATTTTTATTTAGATCTAGATATTGTGCCTATGTTTAATATTTGCAACCTCCATTAAGTTATAATTGTTTTGTTTTATTTTGTTTTTACTTAACATTCACCAACAAAGCAGACCTTGGTGTTTATAAATAATTAAAAACTTGATCATGAAACCCACTATCAAATGCTTGTTAATAAGAGACAATAGCAAGCTTTTAGATCCTGAGCTAAATAATTTATTTTTTTTAAGTAAAAAAGACTGTATAAGTCAATAAACTTAAATATTTTAATAATACCAGAACCAATGAGAAAAACAAGTTACTAAACTGAAACAGGGCATGGTATTTGGATAATTTGATGAAAAAAGTGTTTTGCTCTATGACGTACTACTATATTCTTCCAGTTTTCTAAGCAATAAATGCTTAAAATCTTCCCCATAGCCTTCCTAGAAAGGTTATCCTACCCATTTAAATTCCCTAAAAGAATTGTAAATCTTCTTTTATATGGGTAACCTTGGGAAATGAGGTATGGGGAGATTAAGAAAAACACCCATATGCAGAGGCATATAGCCTGTAATTTGAATATTATTAGAATAAATTGAGAAGATAGGTAATGCTGTGTGCAGTGTGATTAGTGTATGCCCTTCAGTATATAAACGTTTTAAAAGCAATGTATGAATTGATGTTAAAAGGGCATCTGGAGAAATCATCTACAGTAATAGAAAAAAAATCAAGGTACGAACCTGAGATACACAGAGTAAGAAAGTGAATCTTGTGGGAAATTTAAGGGTAGGAAATGCTTTCTCAGACTTTCCATGGCCCAAGTTAATCGACAAAACTTTCTCTGAAGCAACCCCAGATGAGGAAAATGCTATGGTGTGCTTGCAGAAGAATTTCCCTGAAATTCTTACATTTGGGAATAATATACACTCGTGGTTGAGAGTGTGAGTTCCATGTTTGAATAATAATTCCATGCATTAGTAAATTGATAGTCAAATTATAAATTATGTTGTGTCTCAATTACTTTGGGAGTCTTCATCTCTTTATCTGTAAAATGAAAATAATAATTAGTACCTTATAGTGTAGACTCATTACCTAAAGGAGATCATGTAAGAAAATTCCTAGAGTTTTACCTGTGCAGAAGACTGTATCTCTTGTGAATTTAAGAATGACACATATAGCTCTCCCTTCTCCTTCCTTTCTCTGTTCTGGATAGGATCGGATGGAAATGTGTTAACGTAACATGTTCAGGTTCTGCCTTGTTCTTTGTCTGTTATTATTTTACTAGGTTTATTCAGGGATTGCTGCTATATAAAATCTTTCACCACACTTGTACAGCTGGCATGTAGCAGCATGGAATAAGTGCTTTGTAAAACAAAACCGCGTTATCTATGGTTGCAACTGGCTCAGGAGGAAGAGTTTTCTGTCATTGGAAGACTTGAATGACAGGCTCATCAGAATACTCATCCCCACAAACATGTATGCAGCATACAATGTATGTGAGGCAAAACTGGATACAGAAATGAGCCTCTGCCAGGTGTGGTGCCTCATGCCTATAACCCCAGCACTTTGGGAGGCTGAGGCAGGACGATTGCTTGAGACAAGGAGCTTGAGACCAGCCTGGGCAACACAGTGAGACCTTGTCTCTACAAAAAATACAAACATGAGTTGGGCATTGTGATGTACACATTTAGTCCCAGCTACTCTGGAGGCTGAGGTGGGAGGATCACTTGAGCCTAGGAGTTCCTGGCTGCAGTGAGCTGTGATTGTGCTGCTGCCCTCCAGTCTGGATGCTAGAGTGAGACTCTGTCTCTACAAATAATAATCATAAATAAGTAAGAAAAGAGATGAACTTTCTTCCCCATTGCCAGGTATTATTTGAGTCATGGATTGAAGGTAGAAATAAAAGACCTGTATGTTTTTTTCTCTTTAATCAATTCCAGGATTCTACATGGTAAAAAACAAAAAAAGCAATAATAAGTAAGGCTATATTGTAATTAACCCCATGAGGAACAGAAAGAGAATAGGAGGCATTAAAAAGGCAAGAAAGGATTTTCTGCCTCCACCTAGAATATAGAATGATAGAAAGAGTGACTCTTTCACGCTAGTAATCACAAAAAGGCAGCTATGCTGAGAAAAATCATATTATCCCGAGCCCATGAGAGAGACGAAGACAAAACTCCTGTGATACCAGACATGGATCTTGACCAATAAATGAAAATCTCTAGATAGGCTTCTTAGCTTTCTTTGCTACATAACAAATGATCATAAGTTCGTTGTCTTAGCACAATACACAATTATCATATCACTGTCTCTGGTATGGGAGTTTGGGCACAGTATAGCTGGAGCATCAGCAAAGCTGTAATTCAGGAGTTGGCCAGGGGTGCATGCTCCTCTGAATAATCAATTGGGTAAGGATCCATTTCCATATTATATTCTTTAACCACCTGACAGGTTCTTCCTGCTGGCTGCACAAAGACCACAGCATTGCAGTAAAGAAAGCACTTAGTAGATACAAGGCCAGCCATACCACGTGGAGATGGAGTTAATACTCAAATCAATCCCATCCAAAGCTTGTAGGTTAGAGGATTTCAAAGACCATTTGGGGGAAGGAATGAGAGTGGCCAGGTAATGGGTGTTTACTGCTGACTGGTTGGGCTGGAGATAAAATCAGAGGGGATTGAAGCTGCCCTCTTGAGCTGAGTTGCTCCAGGGTGGGACCACAGGAGTGGGGTTGTCAGGTTGAGATGGAGCCATGGATGTCAGACATGCAGAAACCTGAAAAGTGATTCCATAAGACCAATCTACAATAGTGAAGTTGCATATTTTGTGACCAGTCTACACCTTAGCACCTCGCCTTAGCCTGATGACCTTTCATCAGCTTTACAAAGGCAGTTGAATTTTGGGGGAGGTCTATTATTATTGAAACTATAAACTAAATATTTCCCAAAGTTAGTTTAGCCTAAGCCCAGGAATGATTAAGGGAAATTCAAGATGAGAGGTGGGTTAAATCAGATCTCTTTCACTGCTATAATTTTCTCACTGATACAATTTTTGCAAAGGCAGTTTCATGCTCTCTGAGGTGGTTGGAAGAATGTATTTTCTTGTAGCTATAGAATTTACAGAAGCTTCAAAGCAAGCAATGGAGAGGGCTGGAAGAGAGTGTAGAAAAGAGAAAGAGAAGAGAGATTTGCAAATATCTTCTAACAAGACTAAGACTTTCAATAGCATAACATAATCAAGAGAATGGCATGCCCTTACATTTTCAATGTTCTATTTGTTAGAAGCAAGTCCTTGGTCTTGCCCACAATCAAGAAGGCAGAATAGGATAAATAATAAAGAATAGATAGAACAAAGAAAATAAAATGAGAATGGTGGTAACTGTAATTCCAATCACATCGATATAATTTTAATAAATATCAGTGATCAAATCATTCTAATTCAAAAGCAGAGCTTGTTATATTGGATTAACAAAAAACCCAGCATGCACTTTCCATGAGAAGTCTACGTTAAATATAAAGACACATGATGATTAAAAGTTTTTTTTTGAGTGAAAATTTATACAGTGTAAATGCCAAACAAATCTGGGAGAGTTACATAGATATTAGAAAATATAGAATTCACAGCAAGAATACCACGGATAAAGAGGGATATTACGTAATGATAAAAAGATCAATCTACACACAAAAATAGCAATCTTTAATTTTTATGCTCTCAACTACTAAGCTTCAAATGCATAAAGCAAAATCTAAGTTTGGAAAGAAGAAATAAGCAAATCTAAAACTGCAAGTGGAATTTTTATTACTTCTCAGAAATAGAACATACAAAATCTCAGTATTGGATTTAAACAACACTGTAAGTAAACATGAGATAATTAACATGTACAGACACAACTTCTAACATGGGAATCCACATTGTTTTAGAGTACACATCAAATATTCATCAAATATTCACAAATATAACTGATATTCTTGGTGATAAAACATGTATCAACAGATTTAAGCAAATAAGAATCATACATTCTCCTCAAAGTTGAGAGAAGAAAAAAAATCATACAAAGTATAATATATTTTCTGATGGTATTTAATTAGTAATAAAATGAAACATGTGTCTGCAAAAAATTCTCATTACTTGGAAATTAAGCAACATATTTAAAAATAACCCATGAATCAAAAGGAAGTCACAGCGAAAGCTAGAAGGTGTTTGGAACTGAATGAGAATAAAAATCAAACACATCTAAATATGAGAGATGCAGCTAAGTCAGTGCTTAGAGGGAAATGCAAAGCATTAAATGCTTGTATTAAGAAACAGTAAAGATTATGAATGAATACTTTAAATTCCCATCAAATGAGGCAAAGAAATGAAATAAGAAAAGTAGGGGCAGAAATCAATACAACTGAAAAAGGAAAAACAAAAGAGAAAAATAACTGGGAGGAAAAGCTGTTTTGCTGGAATGAAAGATTAATTTACATATTTCTAGTCAGACAGAGAAAGACATATAAGGGGAGTACTGCATAAGGGAATATTGTGATCCATATTATACCAATATATTGGATACATATTAAATGAAAGGGAAAAATTTTTTAAAACTACCAAAACTCACTCAAGAAGAAAAGATAATTGGAATAATTTATTTAATATTTATTCTTTTACTGAATATTTATTAAAGAAATTGAATTCACAGTTAAAACATTTTAATAAAGAAATCCCCAGGCCCAGTTTGCTTTACTAGTAGAGTTCTTTCAAATAATTAAGTACAAAACTATCAAATGCACACAAACTATGACAAAAAATAGAAGAGGAGAAAACACTCCTCAACTTATTCTAAGAAGTCTGATGCCATGCAACAAAAGGAGCTAAAGACAAATAAAAGAAATCCACACACTGATATCCCTCATAATGATAAATATAAAAATTTTAATGATGTGTTAGTACCTATAAATCCACCCATACACAAATGTTAATACATTGTGATTAAATGAAATTTATGCCAGGCATGAAAGGATGGTTCAATATTCAAAATAACCAATGAATCGACTAAACAAACAAGAACAATTAAAAACAAAAAAAATTAATATCAGCAGAACATCAGAAAAGGTATTTAAGAAAATGGAAGTCTGGGCACATTGGCTCATGCCTGTAATCCCAGCACTTTGGAAGGCAGAGGCAGGTGGATCACCTGAGGTCAGGAGTTTGAGACCAGCCTGGCCAACATGGTGAAACCCTATCTCTATTAAGAATATTAAAAAATTAGCTGGGCATGATGGTGGGCACCTGTAATCCCAGCTACTCGGGAGGCTGAGGCAGGAGAATCACTTTAACCAGAGAGGCGGAGCTTGCAGCAAGCGGAGAACGTGCCACTGAACTCCAGCCTGGGCAACAAGAGTGAAACTCTGTCTCAAAAAAAAAAAAAAAGAAAGAAAGAAAAAAGAAAAGAAAATCCAACATACAATCCTGATAAAAATTCTTAGCAGGCCGGGCACGATGGCTCACGCCTGTAATCCCAGCACTTTGGGAGGCTGAGGCTGGTGGATCACGAGGTCAGGAGATAGAGACTATCCTGGCTAACACGGTGAAACCCCGTCTCTACTAAAAATACAAAAATCTAGCCGGGCGCGGTGGCGGGTGCCTGTAGTCCCAGCTACTCGGGAGGCTGAGGCAGGAGAATGGCGGGAACCCGGGAGGCGGAGCTTGCAGTGAGCCGAGATTGCGCCACTGCACTCCAGCCTGGGCGGCAGAGTGAGACTCCATCTCAAAAAAAAAAAAAAAAAAAAAAACCCTTAGCAAACAAAGAATTCAAAAGAACTTTCTCAATCTGAAGAAAAGGAATCTAAGAAAAATCAGCAGCTCTCCATATTAATATATTAATGGCAAATGATAGGATGTTTTCACCGTAATATCAGAAAACAAGGTAAGGTCTTCTCTGACTATTCCTTGTCAAGGTTATATTGGAAATCCTAGCCAGTGCAGCTTAGCAATAAGAAGAAATAAAAGGCACACAGATGAAAAAGGAAGAAAGAAATCTGGCAGATGATGTTATTGACTATATAGATAATCCAAAGTGTGATGGTTAATATTGAATGTCAACTTGATTAGATTGAAGGATGCAAAGTACTGTTCCTGGGTGTGTCTGTGAGGGTGTTGCCAAAGGAGATTAACATTTGAGTCAGTGGACTGGGAGAGGCTGACCCACACTCAATCTGGGTGTGCACTATCTAATCAGCTGCCAGCCTGGCCAGGATAGAAGCAGGCAGAGGAATGTGGAAGGACTAAACTGGCTAAATCTTCTGGCCTCCATCTTTCTCCCATGCTGGATGCTTCCTGCTCTCTAAGATCAGACTCCAGCGTCTTCAGCTTGGACCTACACCAGTGTTTCGCCAGGGGCTCTAGGGTCTTCGGCCATATACTGAAGACTGAACTTCTGGCTTCCCTAATTTTGAGATTTTGGGACTCAGACTGGCTTCCTTGCTCCTCAGCTTGCAGACGGCCTATTGTGAGACTTCATCTTGTGATCATGTGAGTCAATACTGCTTAATAAATTCCCTTTAATTTACCCTTCTATCCTATTAGTCCTGTCCCTCTAGAGAACCCTGACTAATACATCAATAAATAGGATATAAACTCTATATAGAAAGTACAATTGCATTTAACTATACTTACAATAAATGATTGGAAATTGAAATATATAGTAAAACACTATGTGCAATGGCACAAAAACGTGAAATATGAAGACATAAAGCTAACAAAATATGCAAAAAATTTGTATGCTGTGATAAAATATTTAATGAGAGAAATCGGAGAAGAAGATTGGTTCAAAGTTGGTCCTTCTGAGATTGATCTCTCAGTTTAACATTATGCCCCCAAAAATCACAGCAAGAGGTTTAGAAAACTTGACAGACACTCCTAAAATGTGAAACCTGCTAACCCAGAATAATCAAAAAAGTTGGAAAAATAGAAACAAGAAAGGTGGGAAATCACTTTCCCTGATTATATGTCTTATTACAGTATTCAAGACAGCTCATTACTGACAGAAGAATAGACCCATCAGTTTTGGACCAGAATTAAGCAGCCAGAAATGATCTACATATATACATTAATATTGGATACAAATATCCAAGCCACTTAGTAGAGATGATAGTCTTTCAGTAAAGGGTATTGGAATAATTTCGCATCTATATGCAAAACAATTGAAAGAAAATCTGAACAAATTTCTGTACCATATGAAAAATTAACTTGGTATGTGTCATAGATCAAAATGGAAACCCTAAAATAAAACTTTTAGAAGAAAATGTAGGAGAATAATTTTATGAATTGTGTGAAGCAAAGATTTCTTACAACACAAAAGATATCTTTGGGTCATCAAAGGTAAAATTAATTAATTAAAATTCATCAAAATGAAAAACGTATTTTCAAAGGACATTGTAAAGAAAAGTCAGGCCACTGAATGAGAGAAATTGTTAGCAAAACTTGTAGCTTTTGTAACTTCTGTATAGGAGAAAGGACTCCTATACAGAATATGTAAAGAAATTTTACAATGCCAAAATAAGAACACATACAAATACAAAAAATGATTTCATGGGCCAGGCCCAGGGCCCTGCTACTCTGTGCAGCCTTGGGACATGGCACTCTGCATCCCAGCTGCTCCAGCTCCAACCATGGTTAAAAGGGGCCAAGTTACAGCTCCGGCCATGACTTCAGAGGGAGAAGTCCCAAGCCTTGGTGGCTTCC
This sequence comes from Piliocolobus tephrosceles, assembly GCF_002776525.5. Lineage (NCBI taxonomy): Eukaryota > Metazoa > Chordata > Mammalia > Primates > Cercopithecidae > Piliocolobus > Piliocolobus tephrosceles. The sequence goes on along the minus strand of NC_045456.1, from coordinate 18,315,549 downwards.
ACGTGGTGTTGGACCTGTGGGTGCACAGAAGTCAAGAATCGAGGTTTGGGATCCTCTGCCTAGATTCAAGAGATGTATGGAAATGCCTTGATGTCCACCCAGAAGTTTGCTACAGGGGTGGAGTCCTCATGGAGAACCTCTGCTAGGGCAGTGTGAAAGGTAAATGTGGGATTGGAGCCCCCACAGAAGAGTCCCCACTGGAACACTGCCTAGTGGAGCTGTGAGAAGAGGGCCACCATATTCCAGACCCCAGAATGGTAGATCCACCAACAGCTTGCACCATGCACCTGCAAAGCCACAGGCACACAATGCCAGCCTGAGAAAGCAGGTGCAGGGCCTGTACCCTGCAAAGCCATGGGGGTGAAGTTACCCAAGGCCATGGGAGCCCACCTCTTGTAATCAGCATGTCCTGGATGTGAGACATGAAGTCAAAGGAGATTTTGGAGCTTTAAGATTTACTGACTGCCTGGCTGGGTTTTGGACTTGCATGGAGCCTGTGGCCCCTTTGTTTTGGCCAATTTCTCCTATTTGGATGGGAACATTTACCGATTTCTGCAGCTTCATTGTATCTAGAAAGAAAATAAATTGCTTTTCATTTTACAGGCTTATAGGCAGAAAGGACTTGCCTTATCTCAGATGAGACTTTGGACTTGGACTTCTGAGTTAATGCTGGAATGAGTTCAGACTTTGGAGGATTGTTGGGAAGGCATGATTAGTTTTGAAATGTGAGAAGGACATGAGATTTACGAGGGGTCAAGGGCAGAATGTTATGGTTTGGCTGTGTCCCCACCCAAATCTCATCTCATATTGTAATCCCCAGGTGTTGAGGGAGAGGCCTGGTGGGAGGTGATTGGATCATGGGGCTGTTTCCCCCACGTTTTTCTCATTATAGTGAGTGAGTCCTCATGAGATCTGGTTATTTCGTAAGTTTCTGGCATTTCCCCCTTCTCTCTCTCTCTCCTGCCACCTTGGGAAGAAGATACTTGTTTCTTGTTTGCCTTCCACCATAATTGTACGTTTCCTGAGGCCTCCCCAGCCATGTGGATTTGTGAATCAATTAAACCTCTTTTGTTTATAAATTACCCAGTCTCAGGCAGTATCTCTATAGCAATGTGAAAATGGAATAATACACACACACACACACAAACATACATACATATATATAACAACTTCATTTGATCATCAAACAGGTCTGAGAGGTAGGTATGTTACATTATTTTACTGTTGAGGTAACTGAAGTCTAAAGAAAGGAATATGTTTTTGTTAATTAATTTTTTAATTGACAAATGAAAATTGCTTATATTTATGGTGTACACCATGATGTTTTTAAATATGTATACATTGTGGAATGTCTAAATTGAGATAATTCACATATGTCTACATCACATGCTTACCATTTTGTCTGTGGGTGTGTGGTGAGAACACTTAAAATCCACTCTCTCAGCAATTTTTAAGTTTACACTACATTGTTATTAGCTATAGTCACCAGGTTGTACAATAGATCTCTTACATTTAGGGAAAAATTTGTTTTAACTAAGGTTGGACAATAAGTTCAAGGTATAGTTCACCTCTGGGTGTATTAGTTTGTTCTCACACTGCTAATAAATACATACCCAAGACTGGGTAATTTATAAAGGAAAGAAGTTTAATGGACTCACAGTTCCACATAGCTGGGGAGATCTCACAATCATGGCAGAAGACAAAGGAAGAGCAAACGGATGTCTTTGATGGCAACAGGCAAGAGAGCTTGTGCAAGGGAACTCCACTTTATAAAACCATCAAATCTCATGAGACTTATTCACTACCAGGAGAACAGTATGGGGGAAGACTGCCCCCATGATTCAATAACCTTCTACTGGGTCACTCCCATGACAGGTTGGAATTACAGGAGCTACAATTCAGGATGAGATTTGTGTGGGGACACAGCCAAACCATTTCATTGGATTTCTTTAACTTAAGTAGTGTGTTCTTTCCAACACATCATAGTTCATTAGCTCTTTGAATGTCTGAAAAGGCAGCCAGTGCATCACGCAATCATGCAATACACCTGCATCTGTAGGTAGGTGCAGTGCCTGCAGGTGATAGCCCTGCCAGTGGTTGCCTGCTGCTATTTTCATGGAGGAAACCAATGACATTCAGTATAAATTAGAGCAATTTCTTCAGGATGAAAAATTAGCCTCCTAGACTCTTAAAAACATGAAGGTGTTCCACAGTGATTATGTTGTGAAGAACCCAAATCTTGAGACAGTAAAAACATGCTCTAGGAGCTGCAAAGTAATTGCTTAGCACGTTGATTCTCTTTCCTGCACATTTTGGCATAACTTTAGTGTGTTTATACAACTCATTACGCTAAATACACTACGTTGCAATTATTTAGATATGGAAGTGGTAGAGGCTGTATCAAATATATGATTTACTGTTTTCATGTAAAAAGGCAGGCATCACACTGTGTTTATTCAATTTGATCAGTATTTCACCTGAAGAAATAGTGGAGCAATCAGCCTAAAAAGAACAGACATAGGACCTATTGTGAAAACAAAGATGAATAAGAAGATGCTGTTTAAAGCAATGACTGGGAAGTACAAAGATGTAAACTACAGAATGTTGCAATCATGGAAATAACACTGAAAATGACTTAGTAGTGAATGTTGCAGTTATTTCTTTGTAAGTGTTTCTCCATTGTGTGTAGACTCCTTGGTGGAAAGTTTTTAAATTTTTTTTCAATCCCAATGCCTGTTGCATAGTAGATGTTTAATAAAATTAATAAGAAATCACGAAGGAAGTGAGGAAAGATTAAAGAAGAGAAAAAAGGAAGAGAGACAGAGAGAAAAGAAGGAAGAAAGGAAGAGAGCAAGGGAATTAAGGAAAGAAGGAAGGTTGGGAGGTAGGAAGGAGGGAAGGGAGAAAGAAAGGAAGAGAGGGAGGGAAGGAGGCAAGAGAGAAAAGAAGGAAGGTAGGGAGGGAGGGAAGGTTGGGAAAAAGTGAGAAAGGAAGGAAGAGAGTGAGGGAGGGAATGAAGGAAAGAAGGAAGGTGAGGAGGGAAGAAGGAGGGAAAGGAGAAAGGAAAGAAGGAAGAGAGGGAAGAAGGAGGGGGAAAAGAAAGGCAGGAAGGAAGAGAGGGAGGGAGGGAATGAAGGAAAGAAGGAAGAAGGGATAAAACGGAAGGGAAGGAGGAAGGAAGGGAAAAGCAGGAAGAGGGAGGAAGGAGGGGAAGAAACAGAGAAAGGAAGGAAGCAAGCTCAGGAGAAAGCCTATATTAATTAGGACTTGAAGAGTTAGTGGAGATGTCACAAAGAATGAATCATTTAAGCTCTAGCTTAAAGTAGCCATTGATTTAGTGTCTCAGGGAGAGGGGAGGGAGAAAGAAGTAGGCAATCATTTGATATCCCAAGAGAAAAGAACAGCATTTTACCTAATGTTGATTTAAAGAAAAATACGTTGACCCGGTGTTACTGCAAAATCTGGTGCTGGCATTTTGCAGCGGTTGGACGTTGATTAATACAAATATGGTCAGAAGTATGTCCTAGGAGGATGACTATGGTGTTCAAGCTTGAAGAAGTTGGCAGGATGGTGTGGAGTGGGGAGAGATTTATGAAGAAAGACACACCAGGAGGCCATTGCCTTATGTCAATTTTGTCATTTTTGATGCATATGGTTTTCATTTATGGAGATGTCCAAATAATGGAATGTTCTACTCAACCCTTCTTCCTAGTTACACAAGCATATGTGTGAAATAAGGGTCAGTGCCAATACCCTGACCTCAGGGCATCCTTTCTGAACCTCCAGGACCCTGGATTGCATCCTGTGTCAGTGGTTCAGGGGCTGTGGGCTACCCTAGAAAGAACGGGAGACGGCAAACCTCCCAGGTTATCTGGTTCTCTCGCCAACGAAAATTGTCTGCTTCCACATGAGCCCTTGGCAGCCAAGGGAAATGCATCTGGAGTTGGGTGTTGTCATTATGTTTAAATTTATTTGTGATTATGAAGAGATAGGGTATAGTGGTATTTCTTCATGGGAGGGTGGAAGGAAAATATCTTGGGGCCCCAAAATCACTAAGCTGAAGGGAAAATTCAAACTGGGAACTGCTTAGGGCAAACCTGCCTCCCATTCTATTCAAAGTCACCCCTGTGCTCACTGAGATAAAAGCATATCTGATTGCCTCCTTTGGAGAGGCTAATCAGAAACTCAAAAGAATGCAAACGTTTGTCTCTCACCTACCTGGAAGCCTGGAAGCCTCCTCCCCACTTTGAGTTGTCTCGCTTTGGCTTGGAGTTGTTCCACCTTCCTGGACCGAACCAACGTTCATCTTACATATGTTGATTGATGTCTCTTGTCTCCCTATAGTGGATGAAACCAAGCTGTGCTCTGACCACCTTGGGCACATGTCATCAGGACCTCCTGAAGTATGATGGGTGTGTGTCCTCATCCTTGGCAAAATAAACTTTCTTAATTAACTGAGACTTGTCTCAAATTTTCACCGTTCACAGGAGTGACCTAAGGCACTTTACTTACCAATTTTTGTTGTCATGAACTTTGAGTTCCATGAATTCACCTTAGCTTTGAATATGGTTTGGTATTAGAGAAGGACAACTTGTTCTCAATGCTTACTTATTAAAATGAATTGCCTACAATAAAAAGAGTTTCTCAACAAGGTGTTATATTTTCTCAGGCCTCTTGTCAAACCTGGTAGCAGTTTCACACTATGTTATTCATGTGTTACAGACTTGAAGTACATTGGGATATCTGGCATGTCAAAACAGTTAAGTTTTACTGAGATATAATTTGGCAGTAGGAACTTTTGGGGGGTTGATGCAATTATTCCCTATCTTGATTTTAGCGGTAGTGATGTGATTACCTAGCCTTGTTAACTAACCCATGGTAATAGATATACTCTGATCAAATAAATCCTAAAGTTAATATCTGAATGATGCACCACCAAGTCAACCTATGAAAGGTTAACGGGCACAAATGCATCCTTTGACTGATGCTGCAAGCTGTGGATTTCCACTATCCATGCTGTGCTGCTATGACTAATACTAACCATGAAATGGTTAATACTACATGTGCTATGCTGATATGGCTACTAACAAGCTGGGAATGTCTCTTCTAGTCACAAAGTGTTTTTGCTTATTTTTCCTCTTCATGACAAATGCACAAAGTAGGGAAATTACTGCCTCCATTTTGCAGAGAAGGAAAGGAAGTGATCTTTTAGACCTAAAATGCCCTTTCCTTCCTACATCTTGAGCAGTGTCAGGGGCTGGAGCGAATTGAAGACCATGGATTTTCATTATAATGATGGACTGCCTGAGCATCTCTGCTCATGTTTTACAGGCCTTCCTCACAGTGCTTTGCTGGTGCCCTGAATTCTTGAAAATGGTTTCTATGATCTCTTGAGCCTGTTGTTGTTTCTCTGGGGTCATATCTCTGAAAATTCGTATGACAATGCAGAAAATATGATGTCCGTTACCTACAACTTATCAGAACAGTTTCACCTATGGCTTTGCACTCTTACTGCCTTTGAAGGGTCTGATACCCTGACGGGTACGGAGTGGGCAGGAAACCCTGGCTGTTGAGTTTTAAGAGAAAGTTGGAATCAGGATCCTAATATGCCCAGGCAGGAGGTGTATTGTTCACCAGACAAGCTGATAAAATACAGGAAACCCTGGGTTAGTGAAACGCCTGTGTGTAACTTGGGCAAACTTCTATGTATGCAACTTCCCAACTCTTGTTGATATGACTGACAGCAGAAGTCACCATGACCACAATTACTTTGGGAAAATAACAAAAGCTCAGCCTCATGCTTATTAAAACATAAAATTATTGTAGCTATACCTTTTTTTTTTTTTTTTTGAGACCGAGTCTTGCTCTGTCACCCAGGCTGGAGTGCAATGGTGCTATCTTGGCTCACTGCAAACTCTGCCTCCTGGGTTCAAGAGATTCTCATGTCTCAGCTTCCTGAGTAGCTGGGATTCCAGGCACCTGCCACCACACCCAGCTAATTTTTGTATTTTTAGTAGAGATGGGGTTTCACCACGTTGGCCAGGCTGGTCTTAAACTCCTGACCTCAAGTGGTCCACCTACCTCAGCCTCCCAAAGGGCTGGGATTACATACTTGAGCCACCACACCCGTCCTAGCTATACTTTTAAATGTTGCTTTAATTGAAGGTCACCATCACCTTCTAATTGAGGCAATCTGTCTCTTCTTACTTTGGTTTAAATTTGAGACATGCCACCTGTATAGTGGGCAAAAACAGAGAGAGGGGGGAAAAAAAAAAAAAGACAAGGTATCCAGATGCTAGCTGGCCAACAGTTTATCTGTATGTCCTGACTGAGTTACTTAGCCTTTCTTTAGCTTGGCTGTTCTGGGAAATAAGAAGTGAAATTGACTAGAAGTGCTTCTTGATGACTGAATTGGGAGAGGTCTTTGAAAGCACCAGGCCCATAATGGCATTTTGAACAATTTTCTTATTTTCCTTCCAGGTGGCACTGAAAATACCGGGTATTGTGGGGAAGAGGGTTTTATGGACACATTCCATTTAGAAAATCTTCATTTTACTTCCTTGTTTTAACCTTTCCCCTACTCCTGTTTCTTTCTTGTTCTCAGGTTCCTCTTTCATACCGGCTGTTACTTCTTAGTCAACATCTACAGATCTTACCCTTTGCACTGTTTGTGGGGCTTAGCCTTTAAGGTGTCATTGACTGCCCTCTAGAAAACCAGAAATGCTAATTAAATTTCTTGTGGAAATTTCATGTATCTTGCATAGCTTTTATTCTACCTAAACTAATTTGCAATAAATTGTTATCAGCAGCCCTGTTAATATTTCTAGGTGTCTACAGTGTGATGAACAAAGCCTGCTTCAGGGTTAAAAAAAAAAAAAAAAAAAACAAGTAAAGAAAGCATCATATGAAACTTTACTATTTGCAGAAGTTTCGATTGCTGCAAAACGTGTGGGATATTATGCCTCAGTGTTGTTAGAAAATATGTTTATTTAATAAGTGTGAGTTGGGTTATGCTTTAGGAGACTAAGATGATGGAGACCTAGTTTAACTCTTAAACCAAGCTCTTTAAGAATTAAACTTGGTCTCCATCATCTTTTATAAGTCGCCTGAAGTAGATTATTTAGGAATTGGGGCTTAAAATTGTTCTTGGATTATTTCACATAAGCAGAGTTCTTCATATAAAATATCCCATTATTTTACAATTAACGCATGTGGAAGCTTGTCAATTTATAAACACCCAAGTCAACACATTATTATATAGAAATAAACTATAATCTCCATGGCTATCAGTGCTATGAAACGTGCACAGGAGTGCCCTATGTTCGGAGAAACTGAAAAGGTTAAGGAATTTTCTGTTTGAAGGCCAAACCATGTTAACATACAGATAGCCAAAATTTCTCCCTCCATTTTAATGCGTGTGTGGGCGTGCACACATCCGTGGCATTCTTTAAAGCAGAAGGGGTTATTTTGATTGTGTAGGATGTTCTATTTGTTAGGGAGAGTACTAGGCTATGGGTATTGCCTTTGAGACAAACTATAAATTTGGGTTGAAAGACGTCCTGCATTTCAGACAAATCAACTTCAACTTTGATTTTTTTTTGTTTGAACACAATGCCCATTTGTGTTCAAACAGAAGAAAATCAAAAGTCTCAAAATATATAACCACTGAATTTACCCTAAGGGGGGAAAAAAGCACTTTTTTTCAAGCACTTCTAGGTGCTACTAAATGAAATGTGCTTTGATTTCATTAGGAGTCAATGTATTGCATATTGCTTCAGTGCAAGCATGTATGAACATAAACCCTATAGATTATGGAAAGATGAATAGGATAGAATGCCTTATCTCCAGGAGCTTGAAAACCAAAGGGAATCACTCACATTTCTAAATGAGTCAATCTAATAAAACGTCTTCATCCTTGTTTTCTTTGGGGTTTTCTTTCCCCTCTTCCACCTCTCTCTTTTTCCTAAAAAGAACTTTCTGAAAGACATTGATTTCGCATACGTTTGCTGCAAACCAGATGCTGCTTACATTCTTTGTCCAATGTCTTCATGTAAAAAGACAGGGCTTAGATGTCTGTCCCCTTCGTAGTCTGTTTTCTACACATCCCTGCTCCACATAGTAAAACATATGAGATATGAAGGATTATCAGCAGAAAATGTCCAATCTGCCCTGAAAGCAGCCAATTAGCAACTCCCAGTCTGTGTTAATTGCTGCCACAGTCCTCCTTGGTTTCAATCAACACCTTAGGAAAGCAATCAAAGACCTGCTGGGAAGGAAGGGCCGGGCTTTTATTCACAGCTAACGTTTATTGACAAGATGCAGCCTTTAACCATTTGATACTCCTGAGGAGGCTGCGCGGTGCTCATTCCTGGAGGGTTCCCCCCAAAATTGGAGAGATTGGCACAGAGAGAAAGGTAAGGTGAGGGGGAAATACCTTTGGGGAAACTGTCCAAGGTGCTACCTAGTAGCCTGTAGCTCCTGACTATGAGGTGTCCAGGTCTTCGGTGTTTTTTGAACAAAGAATTGAACAAAACGTACAAACAAAAGTAGCAGAGGAATGAAACGCAGGAGTGAACCAGTGAAAGTAGGAAATTATTAAGTGAGAAAGTATTCTGCAGGGTGGGAGTGGGGATGAGCACATGGCTCAGGGGCCCAGTTACAAAGTTTTCTGGGCTTTAAGAACCTCGTGTGAGGTTCTTTTCAGCTATCTTTTATCTGGATGAAGAATCTGGTCTGTGGTTAATTAAAGGCTGAGGAGAACTGGCGCCATATGCAGTTAAAAAGATGGTCCCTGTTTGATCCACGGCCGATCCGTGGCGCGCTGCCTGTCCATGTGAGACATGGTGGAAGGGGACGGTTGCAGGGAGACTACCCTTTGATCCTTTGTTACTTGTTCTGGGGAGATGGGGTTTTTCCCTTTTGGTTTAGCTTTAGGAAGTCTGTGTTCATTGGCCATAAGTTCCCTGTCCTCAGACCCAAGAGGTTTCCTCTTGATTCAGTTTTGGGGAGTTAGTGTGAACTGGCCTTAGATTTCCTGTCTCCAGATCTTGGTGTTTTTTCCTTTAGGAATTTAGTATAAATTGAGCTCAGATTCCCTGTCCCCAGACCATGGTGATTTTCCTTGAATCAGTATGAATTGGCCTTTATACTGATGTTTCCTGCCCCTGGGCCCTATTTTCCTGTCTCGGAGGCAGTGTGGCTATTGCAGCATAAGGTCTCAGTCATTTGCTTTCCTCAAAATGGTTTAAGACTCTGTGTGAAAAAGCATCTTTAATACAGAGAGAATAAAATAGAGCGAAGAATGTTTGCATGGTTTATTTAGGAAGATTTTTTCTTTGAATATTAGTTTTTTTCAGACATCGTTATTAACACCCTATACATTTGGGCCCTTCGTGCAATGATACTCATCAGAAATGTTTGTATTGATTCCCACTGCCATCATCATCAACAGCACCGTTTTATTTTACCATCATTTTCATCCTTCATGCAGGAGGATCAGTATAGCACAGTGTTTAAGAGTGTGGGCAGTGAAGATAACTCATTATCTACATTATTTCATGACTCTGTAATGACAACGTGAAGTATTATGTACAATGCATATAGGAAATAGGAATGTCATTTCAAATTGCTCTGATCTAATCAGGGAACATTGAGAGAGACTCCCCTGACTAAATGACACTAGAGCAGATATCTAAATTGCATAGCTAGGGATGCATAAGACTAAGCGGGCAGAAAGGAAGCAATTGTTCTGGGTGCGATCAAACTTGGGCACATGTCATCAGGCCCTCCTGAGGCTGTGTCATGGGTGCGTGTCCTCAACCTTGGCAACATAAACCTTCTAAATTAACTGAGATCTGTCTCAGATTTTGGGGATTCACAGCCATTAGCTCAGGCCATGACTTTGCAGATTCAGCTTAAGGAGATCAATTCTAAGCTTAGAAAGCTTGTGCGTGTAGTGGAAAGAGGTCGTCTCCAGGGGTCTGCACTTCTCTTCATTCAGGCAGCTCTGGGGTCCTATAGAGAGAGGCGGAGGGCATACTTGTATGCTAATTCTGAATCTTCAACAAGTTTTATGCATGATTTTATGTACACACCAAATCTAGGCATCACAAAACTGGGCACATAACTATTTGGACACGTAAGTATAAAAATATTATACGTCATGCTTTAATATATGCATATATGCATATTATACATAATACATAAGCTAATATATGTGAATATGTATATTTTATGCAAATAGTATCATGCCAAATGCAAGTTACGTATCTTTTTGTTTTCTACTTAATGGCACATATTCTAGAGCCTCCCATATTACTATATACAAAACTGCCTCACACTTTTTCTTGGATAATACCAAAATTTAGTTAAGCCACCTTGCATTAATTGACATTTAGGGTATTGCCAGTTTTATGCCATTACAAATAATGTTACAATAAATTAATACTAATGGTTCATTTCACACATGATCTGGTATAACAGGATGGATTCCTAGACATTGAAATTCCTGACTCAAAGGTAACAGATATTTCTAATTTAGAGAGGTATCATCAATTGTTCTTTTTAAAGACGGGCTGTCTCTGCTCTCATGATCAATATGTGGACAGCCTACTTCCAAATGAATTGATTTTTCTAACGTAATTCCAGTCTTAATGAACATGTTGAGGTTAACCCCATTTAAACGTATTCTCATCAAAGTAATATAGAAATAGGTCAGATGTGGTGGCTCATGCCTATAAATACAGCACTTTGAGAGGCTGAGGTGGGAAGATCACTTGAGCCCAGGAGTTCCAGACCAGCCTGGGCAAGATGATGAGACCCCATAACTTTTCTTTAAAATAAAGTTAAAAACTAGCCAGCATGGTGGCACACACCTGTAGTCTCACCTACTCTGGAGGCTGAGGTGGGAGGATCCCTTGAGCCTAGGAGTTTGAGGCCACAGTGAGCTGTCATTGTGCCACTGTACTCCAGCCTAGGTGACACAGTGAGACTCTGTCTCAAAAACAAAAAAAGTAATATGGAAAGTCATACCCTTTAAAATATTAAAATATATATATGGTTATATACATATGTATATATATGGTTTTATATATATACGTATGATATGGTTAGGCTTTGTGTCACCACCCAAATCTCATCTTGAATTACAATCCTCAATCCCCACGTCAAGGGAGAGAGCAGGTGGATAATGGGGGCGGTTCCCACATGCTGTTCTTGCGATAGTGAGTGAGTTCTCACAAGATCTGGTGATTTTAGAAGGTGCTCTTCCTCCTTTGCTTGGCATTCTCCCCCTTGCTGCCTTGTGAAGAAGGTGCTTTGCTTCCCTTCGCCTTCCACCGTGAGTGTAAGTTTCCCGAGGCCTCCCCTGCCATGCTGAACTGTGAGTCAATTGAACGTCTTTCCTTCATAAATTACCCAGTCTTGGGCAATTGTTTATAGCAGATGAAAATGGGCTAATATTATATCTCTATCTATATATAATATTAAATATGTATGATTATATATATAAATGTACAATGAAACCATGAAAGTCATTTTAAACTTTCTACTATTTCCACTGCCCTACTTTATGTACTATTTTGGCATCTTTTGTTTGTTCACTGGACACTGTAATTTACATAGATTTCTTGCCAAGTTATATGAATATACATCACTTCCTTACACACTTTGAAAAATTCCATGACATAGTTGTGCCGTAAGCGGTTTAACAGTTTTCCCAGTGCTGGGCTCTTAACTTGCTTACAATGTTTCCTTTAACTAATGATAAAAATAAAAATCTGTATACAATTGCAATAAAAGCTATTGCAATAAAATCTGTGTACATATCCTTTGGTCTAGAGCTGCAATTAGAAATGTGAGCCACATATGTAACCTTAAATTTTCAAGTAGTAACATTAAAACAATAAAAAAGAATGGGAGAAATTAATTTTTGAAATATATTTTATGGAACCCAATGTATACAAAATATTACTAGGTCAATATGTAATCAGTATAAAACATCATTAATGAAATAGTTTGTATTTTTTCTTTCCTACTAGAGTTTTGAAATTTGGTGTATATTTTGACCTTAGAGCACATATCTGTTTGAAGCTGGTATGTTTCAATGGCACATGGCTACATGCAGAGTTTATTGCAATTACATATAGATTTTCATTTAAAGATGACCTACTGTCATCTTATTGCATGGTGACCCTCTGTACACCAGCCTGTGTGCATTTATTCTACACACATACTATATCCATGCTTTGCGATATGGAAGTACCCCTATTCTAGAGGATACATGCTGAAAAACGGAAATCCTTTACCTTACAGCATTTGCACTTTTAGCACTGATCTAATACAGGGACCGCTAAGTCCGGATGTATGCTAAGCCTTCTCTAAACTTGGTGTTCCCAGTATTCCCTGTTAATTAGAACATTTTATGAACCTATGGTAGGATGTTTTCAAGGGATAACCTTGGGCAAAGAACAGTGCTGAACATGATCCAAAAATATCGCCAGATGTAGCCACACTGAACCAATGCCCCGCTTCATCTGAGACATGGGCTTCTTATGATGGCTGAAGACTGCAACAGCTGTTGCATTTACTGTTAATTTAGGCATTATGAAATTGGCCGTTAAGATGTTATTAAAAATGTACTAAGGGAAAGCAGCCAGTGGTCACATATTCAGAGAAATCCTAAATCCCTGCCACTCACCTATTGCGAAACTCTCCTAAGTCTCTGATGACCTTCAGTAGTTTGTAATTAATATTAGATAAGGCTTTTGGGCCACAAACATCCCATCTCATTTTAATCCATGAAGGAGAAACCACTCCAGGATACTCCCTTATGGGCAGATATTAAAAGTTACTTTATTTCACCTGAGTAGAAAAACTGCAATTAAGCCCTTGGCCTTCAAGTGAACAGAACTAATTAATTAGCTTGAAAGGGCATCTAAAACATCTGAGGAACCTTATAAACGTCTCACCTTATTTGACATCTGCAAAGAGTGACATGCTTTAACTAAAGCAAGATGTTAAGGATGATAGTAAATTTAACCCATTTCGGAGCCAAGCTTTTCCTAGCAGTAGACATGACATAACTGGAGAATAGACTCTCCATGCAGAAGTTACATTTGTTAAATGTGATGCTTAAGGCATGAAAGAAAAGCACCAGTGATATAATTTGTTTGAGTCAGTGTCAATGCACTGATAAAACAATAAAACAGTTACAAACATAGTCTGCTTTATGAAACATCTCTCTGTCTACCAGCAGGAAATCTTTTTTTTTTTTTTTTTTGGTTTATTTTAATTTACCAAAGCGTATTCATGTGATCACAGGCAGTGCAGAACAGACAATGTTATATAAAGGTTTATACGTTGTTGATATTAGTCAACAGTTCTTGGTTATAAAGATTGGTGCTTGGTAGCCTTGAGAATATAGTTGATTCCAGGGGGAGGTGAATATCTGTGTTGTATTAGTTCAAAGGGCAAGACAAGTGAAGGAACACCATGCAGGTTGGGGGACGGTATGGGATTTATCTGGGACAAAGAATTTCCTCAGCTGGGTTGTGACACACAAAAGGCAAAACCTGAAGGACGCCTAAATTATTTCTTTTAGTAAGAAAAAGGAATTTCTTATAAAATAGGTAAAAACATATTTGGAATGTGAAAATAATACTTTTCTATCAGCAAAAGAATGGCCTGCCAAGGACAAAGAGGTAAATGTCAAACAATATTTAAAAATATATTTAGCAAAAGAAATGAAAAATTATAAGGGCATACACTTCAAGCGTCATACAAGTAAGACATATGTGCACATAACCAGTGTTAACAAACTTAATAGCTTTTACCAAAGAAGTAATGAGAATAAGATAATATGCTTTTACTCTTTTTCATAGATGGCTCTGGCATATTTCTATGATTAAAAACCACAATGGCAGGAGAATGGCGTGAACCCGGGAGGCGGAGCTTGCAGTGAGCTGAGATCCGGCCACAGTACTCCATCCCGGTCGACAGAGTGAGACTCTGCCTCAAAAAAAAAAAAAAAAAAAAAAAAAACCACAATTGAAAGATGGATTGCTACAGTTAATTTAATCAAAAATGTAAAGCCCCATCTCAATTCAGTTAAATAAACCTTGAGTAACTGAAGACACAACATATGCATAGAATTCATTCATTGGTAGTATCTATGCCAAATGACTAATTGATCCCAATTTAATCAATGACAGATTGTCATCACTGAAACAAGAGTTGGGTTGATGTTCATACACTTCTTTAAACAACTTGCTTGTAAAAGTAATAACATATTTCTGAGTATTTAAACCATCTTAGAATAGCAGAAACTACAAAAGAAATCTCAACTAAGTCTCAAGTGCTAGTATGTTAATACTAAATCATATCTTTTACTTTCATAAACTGATTCTCCTAAGTGAACCTACAAGGACATCCTTTAATGGCCTATACATAGTTACTCTCTGCTCTTGGAAATAACTTGATAACAAGGAAAAATTTTATAATTCATGTATCCTATTAATTCATAATGCCCTCTTTCAAATTGCCCAGATAATTTATATTTAACTATGTTAAAACTCATTATTAATGTGTCTTAAAGTTATATTCGTCTTTTCTTTTGAGATGCTGTGGTAAGGATCAAAACAATGTCCAAGATTCATTCATTCCCTCTCTCTCTCTCTCTCTCTTCTCTCTCTTTTTTTTACACCTTTAGATTACAGGCTGGTATTTTTAATTACCAATATGAGTGTGAATGATGTGTTTTAAGTAATCTGTCTCGCAGGATCTAGAAAACATGGATTATATAAAAGAAACCGTGGCCGCACTTTTGCATTTCCAGAGTTACACCATTTTCTCCTTTGCAACGACTGTATATTAAATGTTTCCAGGGGATTGCTGTCAGCTTGTGTTCTGTGTTAAATCGTGCCTGTGTTTCTATCTGAAGGTGTTAACTGATGGAGCAGAAATAACACAATCGCAGCAAGGTCTGTGTCCTACACGCTGGGAAGTGACAATGGGAAGGCAGGTTGTTTTCTACAGACAAGGCATTGTCTTACTACCCATAATTTTTCTCAATACTTGGGTCTAAATTCACAGTAGTAACAGTACGTAACTAGGGTGCCACCAGAAAGCGTATGAATCCACTCAAAATCATAGCAATTTTTACATTGTGTATAGCAATGAAGATACTAATGACTTTTGTCCTCTGTTCTCAGTGTGGAAGAATGCATCACACTACAAGCTTTGAGTTTTCAAACGTATACTCAAATAAAACCAGATGAGTACGTATCAATTAATCAACAGCAAATATACATTTCAGATCGTGTACATATAAGCTTGGCACTCAGGAGATAGCTAATGTTAATTGACATCTTACTTTGTAACCAACTGTCTGGTCGGAGTCTGACATGCATTGATTCATTCAATCCTCGTGGAATTCTGTAATAAGATATTGTTATGGACTTCATGTTTTCCCCCCACCAATTCATATATTGAAGTCCTTACCCGCAAGGTGATGATGTTATGAGGTGGAGTTTTGGGGAGGTGATTAGGTCATCAGGGTGAAGCCTCCATGAATGAGTGCCCTTGCCCCTTCCACCATGTGAGGACACAGCGAAAAGGCGCCACCTAGGAACCAGGAAATGGGTCCTCAACAGACACTGAATCTGCCACACTTTAATTTTGGACTTCAAGCCTCCAGAACTGTGAGCAATAAATGTCTATTGTTTATAAGTTGCCCTGTAAATGGTATTTTTGTTACAGCAGCCAGAACTAAGACAGATATTATTCCCATTTTTTTTTTAGATCAGGAAATATGTTGATTTTTTTAGATCAACAGTCAAGTAGGTGGGAGACCAGCTCTCCTAAGTGACATAGCCCAGATCATCTCACCTGACTCCTCTGGGTTTCCTCACTGCAGCACATTTCCAAAAAGCAACATAAAATGAAAACAAGAGCATGATGCTAAGTCGGAAAAAAATAACAAACTTCTCAGAAGATTCTATATGCTTCCCTTTGCATAACGTTTTTATTTTACTTTATTTGGCAAATAATAATTATATATATTCATGGGTCACATAGTCATATTCTGACATACAGTGATCAGATCAGAGTAATTAGGACATCCAGTGTCTCAAACTTTTTTTTTTGTTGTTAGGAACATTTAATATCCTCCTTTCAGCTATATGAAATCATGTAACACATTATTGTTAACTATAGTCACCTTACAGGGCTATAGAACACTAGATCTTATTCCTCCTATATAGTTGTAATTTTGTGTCCTTTAACAAATATCTCCTTTCCCCCTTTCCCACTTCCCTTCCCAGCCTCCAGTATCTTCTGTTTACTTTTTACTTCTATGAGATCGGCTATTTTTTAGCATTCGCATTTGAGTGAGAACATGCAGTGTTTGTCTTTCTGTTCCTGTCTTATTTCACTTAGCATAATGTCCTCCGGTTCCATCTGTGCTGCTGTGAATGACAGGACAAGATTATAGACAGAACTGGCTAGTGGTTGCCAGGCATGAGGGACAGAGTGTGGGGACTGCTGAGATTACAATAATCCCCTTAGAGGGAGGTGTTGTGGCCATGGAGTAATTCTATATACCAGTTGTGGTAGAGATTACATAAATATATGCATGTGATAAAACTATCTATCTCTCTCTCTCTCTCACACACACACACACACACGAGTGTATATAAATTCTAAATAAAGTCTCTATATTGTATCAATGCCAATTTCCTATTTGTGTTATTGTGCTACAGTTATGCAGGATGCTACCATTGGAGGCAATGGAACAAAGAATACCTACAACCGCACAGAACTTTATCTTTTTTTTTTGTTTTTGCAACTTCCTGTGAATCCATAACTGTTTCAAAATAAAAAGTTTCCAAAAGTCTATGAGGGTTGCCTAATACCAACCCTCTTAAGTCCACGATGGTCTTTTACCCAGGATGGCAAAAAAAAAAAAAAAAAAAAAAATAGAAAAAAAAAAAAACGGGGCATGTGGAAATTACCCTTATAATTCTTATTTGAAAGAAACTGTTTCTTTTATTACCCTAGGTAAATAAGTTAGTCTTAAAAATTAAAAATAGAGGCTAGGCGTGGTGGCTTATGCCTGTAATCCCAGCATTTTGGGAGGCTGAGGTGGGCGGATCACCTGAGGTCAGGAGTTCAAGACCAGCCTGGCCAACATGGGGAAACCCCATCTCCACTAAAAATACAAAAATTAGCTGGGTGTGGTGGCGGGTGACTGTAATCCCAGCTACTCAGGAGGTTGAGGCAGGAGAATCGCTTGAACCTGGGAGGCAGAGGTTGCAGTGAGCTGAGATTGCACCACTGCAGTCCAGTCTGGGTGACAGAGCAAGACTCAATCTGAGAAAAATAAATAAATTAATTAAAAATAGAGACAAAAATCCTCCACTCCTAACTAAGCTCACAGTCAGGATGAGGAGGCAAAACATAAAGATATTTTCATTTATTATTAATATTTATGGAAAACACATATTTTCTGCTATAAGTTAAATTTACCTTTAAATAATTCCAAAAAATCGTAATAGCATTATTGTATTTTAAATGGATTAAGTGCTATATAACAAACTTAGCCACAAACTTAGTGACTTAAAACAAGACAAATGTATTACGTCATACTCTAAGACCAGAGGCTAAAATAGATCCACAGGGCTCTGTATCTTCTAAAAGATTTCAGGGATGATTAGTGTTCTTGCCTTTTCTGTTCTCTAGAGGTCAACTGCATTCCTTGGCTTGTGGTTTCTTCTTCCATTTTCAAATCCAACAGCATAGCATCATCCAACCTCTCTCTCTGACCTTTGTGTCAATCCTCAAACCACCTCTCTCTGACTCTGACCCTCCTGCCTTCAGCTTAGAAGGACTTATGATGATATTGGATCCACTCAGAAAACCTAGTGTACTTTCTCCATCTCAAGATCTTTAAGTAAATCACATCTGCAAAGTTCCTTTTGTATGTAAGGTGCCAGACTCACAGATTCCAAATCTTAGGTTTTGGTCATATTTGAGAGCCATTACTCAGCCTACCAGAGTAAAGTCAGATAAAGTAGCATGAAGAAATGAGCTTCATGTTAGCCTTCTTGTTTTTTTTTTTTTCTTTCTTTGAGACAGGATCTTGTTCTGTCATCCATGCCAGAGTGCAGCGGTGTGATCATAGCTCACCGCAGCCTCTAACTCCAGGGCTCAAGCAATCCTCCTGCCTCAGCCTCCCTAGTAGCTGAGACCACAGGTGTGTGCCACCAAGCCTGGCTAATTTTTTATCTTTTTTTGGAGATGAGGTCTCACTAAGTGGCCCAGGCTGGTGTCTGGCACCATGGCTGCCTCCACATATCCCCATGTGTGTAGAACATCATGGTGCCCTGCATTTGCGTATTAAAAAGCTAGGGCGGGAGGGCCAGCTTTTTCACAGGCTATGTGAATGACATGATGCCTGGTCAAACCAATTCCCTGAGTCCTATGCAAATCAGATACCGCCTCCTCCAGCCTCCTTATAAAACTGGCTGGTAACCATGGCACTTGGGGTCTCCTCTTTTGGCTTTGGAGACCCCCTCCGTCTGTGTCTGTATGAGGAAGCCTCTTCCTTCTGCCTTCTCTTTTCTTTCTCGCCTATTAAACTCTCTGCTCCTTAAAACCACTCCACGTGTGTCCATGTCGTTTTATCTAATTCAACATGAGACAAGAACCTGGTGTTCACTAGTCATCGGAGCCATATTACTCCTGGATAGATTAGTAATAGGCACAGTTTTAACTTTTTTCCTTGTTTTGTTGCTTTCAAAATATTTTCACTTGCATCTTTCAATTTGGATATAAGTTAATATTTGTAGAACTATATTGTTGATTCTCATGGATAGGTGAAGAAATTCGGTATCAGGAATTTTAAGTCCTTGAGCAAATGAGTCCTGCTATCACCAGTATCATCTTCATACAGGTTGTGGAAAAGCTAAAATCTTTGCACAGTTACCCCGAAATTTGAAAGCAGGAACTTGAACAGGTATTTGTACACCCAGGTTGGTAGTGGCACTATTCCCAATAGCCAAAAGGTAGAAGTAACTCAAGTGCCCATCAAAGGGAGGAATGGATAAACATAATGTGGTGTATATGAACAACAGATTATTGAACCTTAAAAAAGGGAATTCTGACACAGGCTACAACATCGATGAACCTTGAGGACATCATGCTAAGTGAAATAAGCCAGATACAAAAGGACAGCTATTGTATGATTCCACTTACAGGAGGTACCCGGAACAGCCACATTCATAGGATGGTTGCCAGGGGAAAGGGGGAAGAAGGGGGAGGAAGAATGGGGAATTCATATTTAATGAACGCAGAATTTAAGTTTGGGATGAAGACGAAGTTCTGTGGGTGAATGGTGGTGGATGGGTGTCAATGTGAATGTTCTCAATGCCTCTGAACTGTACAATGGTGGTTAAAATAGTAAAATGTATTAGGGTTATCTAGAGGGACAGAATAGGATAGATGTATATATAAAGGGGAGTTTATTAAGAGTTTATTAAGGAATATTAACTCACACGACCACAAGGTGAAGTACCACAAGAGGCCACCTGCAAGCTGAGGAGTAAGAAAGCCAGTCCAAGACCCAAAACCTCAAAAGTAGGGAAGCCGACAGTGCAGCCTTCGGTCTGTGGTTGAAAGTCCAAAAGTCCCGAAGCTGAAGAACCTGGAATCCAATGTTCAAGGGCAGGAAGCGTACAGCATGGGAGAAAGATGGAGGCCGAAAGACTAAGCCAGTCTAGTCCATCCATGTTCCTCTGCCTGCTTTTAATTTAGCTGATTAGATGGTGCCCACCCAGATTGAGGGTGGGTCGGCCTTTCCCAGTCCACTGACTCACATGTTAATCTCCTTTGGCAACACCCTCACAGACACACCCAGGATCAATACTTTGCATCCTTCAATTCACTCAAGTTGACACTCTATATTAACCATCACACGTATGCAATGCATATTGTATCCCAGTTTAAAAAAAATCATATTGTGGATTTGTGTTTGCAGATTTAAAACATTGAGCTCCCGGAATTTTTTGCAGTAGAGATAATGAGATAGGTACCAGTAACTCTCATTTGGTGACCCCTCTTACCCTTGAGCTCCCACAGGGCAGGGCAAAGCTCATGGGACTGGATAAGATTAGAATCTCTATGCAGATTAGGACAAAGGTGGGGAGGTTTTGAGAAGTAAGAAGGTTCCAGGTGTGAGGCTGGACACATATGCTCCTGATAGACGTATCCATCTATGTAAAGGCAGATCAAAAACCCCAAGGCTTTTCATCGTGTTCTCTGTCCACAGAGCCAGAAAGATTTGCCCTCTATGGTCTAAGTTAGAATTCAGGATTCAAATTTAAGTGCAAAGTTTTGCAGTGGGAGAAGGGAAGGTGCTTATTTTCAAGGTGCCAAGTGAGGAGAATCGGGCAGTTCTGCTTAAGTCCTGACGTCCCTGATGGCTTGCAAGCAAGGATTTTTAAAGGCAGGGGCGGATTTCAGGAAAACAGAAGCTACAGGCAAAATCAGAACCAATGCATGGAGGTTATGCATCAGTTTGACCTAAAAGGGCAGGATATCTTGAAGTGGAGGCTTACAGGTCACAAGTGGATACGATGATTTTCTGATTTGCAATTGGTTAAGAAAGGGAAGCTTTGTCTAAAATTTTGTGGTCAACGGAAAGAAATGTTCAGTCTGGCTTGTCAGCTTCCCAGGCCCCTCAGGAAGAAATTTCGAACAAAAATGGGAGGTCAGAGTTCAGTCTTCAATTCCCCTGTATCTGAGGTCTACGTGGCAGAGGATCCATTTGGTGGAGGTCTAGATTTCTGAAAAACAACTGAGGGGCATATGTTAAGATGTCATCTTTAGTTTCTACAGGTAACTGAACATCTCATGACTCTAGCTTCGTTGGCTGTTGTTTTAAGCTACTGTTACCTTCTTGCTTGTCAAGTTGCTCATTTACTCCTCAGGGCCAGCTAGGTGCCTGGAGTCTCCCCTGAGAGAACTCAAGATTTTCCTTTATTTTCACGCTCAGCGCAGGGGTGTGGCAGAGGTCCCTGCTCTGTCTCACTGGGACTATCAAGTGTCTTGTACAGAAAATAGAGCAACTCAATGCAGTTGCTGGTTTCAGAGCATTCTTGAATTGATCGTGAAACAGCTTTCCAATAATAAAGGATCATTGGCAGCTGTGCAGCTTGTCAGCTAGATGCAGAAACCCAGGTGTCATGCTGACAGCTTCAGTGTTAATAGCCTTTCAGGTGAGCAGTTGGGGGTAGGAGACACAGAGCTGTACTTTTCATAGATCATGCAGAGGCCATGAAGACATCAGCTACTGTCTTTTTTTTTTTTTTTTTTTTTTTTTACTATTGGGTAAAATGTGACATTTATTTCAATTCGATGTATTGAGCACTTACACAGACAAGCACTGGCAAATGCAATCCCCATACTTAAAAAGCTCCTAAGCCAGTCTGGGAGGCAAATACCCAACCATATCAGTAAACGTCATGTGAGGATTGAGGCATATGTAATAAACTATGGACACAAAACCATATACAAAGGAAAGATATACAATATCTGCAGACCTCCTGAGCCATCCTCTCATCCTGACTAGTTGTAATAAATTCAGTTTCTTCTTGTGTTAGATTAACTCCCTTCAGGACAATGTTTTTATTTTGTGACTTTGTCATTGAACTGATTTATTTCACCCATTTTTAAAAATTTGCTTTGTGACTGCTTCTGAATGTTTGTGACCTAAAGCTGATTAGGATGTGAGTTACCTGTGTTTCTCAAATTTAATATGCACACAGATTGCTGTGGCATCTGGTTAAAACGCAGATTCTGGTTCTGCAGGTCTCAGGTGGGGACTCTTCCTAACAAGCTTTCTAATGACATTAAAATTGCTGCCATGGAGGAGAAGTTAGTGGCTAGACACACTGAAAGACACTGTTTAAAACTGCAAAGCAAGCTTTCTCTGTAAGATTGCATGGAGAGGCTCTCTGTAATGAGTGAGTATTCTGACGTTACAGAGTTTAAACTTTGGAATGCAGGATTCCTCAATGGGTGAAAATGTGAATGATATATAACAAATACACAGTGAGAAGAGAGGGAACAGCAAATCTATCATCTATCTGTCTATCTATCCATCCATTCATTTATCTATCAATCCATCCAACTATTCATTTATGTATCTATCAATCCACTTTCCATCCATCTATCTGTTCTGCTGTCTGTCCATCTGTCCGTCCATCCATCCGTCTGTCCATCCATCTATCCATTGATCCATTCTTCCGTCCATCCATCCATCCATCCATCCATCCATTTATCTATCACTCCATCCATCCATGTATTTATGTATCTATCCATCCATGTATCCATCCGTCTGTCTTTCTGTCCGTCTGTTTGTCCATCTGTCCAACTTTCCATCCATCCATCCATTTATGTATCCATGCATCCATCCATGCATCCATCCATCCATCCATTTATCTATCAATCCATCTATCCATCCATTTATGTATCTCTCCATCCATGTATCCATTTATCTATCTGTCCATCCATCCTTCCATTTGTCCATGCATCCAGCCACCCAGCCATCCGTCTATCTGTGTATACATGCATATATGTACTTATGTATACACAAAGTCAAAATACACTAGCCTGTAAATTACATTTTAACAAAAAAATTCTTCTAGAGGTTGAGAGTAAGAAATGGAAATGAATACAATGACAACAGAGGTGTTGTTACAGTGAATCCGTGGTGCTTGCATCAAATATGTATGTCCTAAAAATGAATTGAGCAGCTGTTCAAATTCAAAATACACGTATCTCACCCTACCTTTAAAAAAATAAAGTCAGAGCAATTATGTGGCCACTCTGGACCAGTTCTGGACCCCAGTTAAATTAGAAAGAGATTTCAGGCCGCTGATTCTGAGCTGTTAGAATATTTTAACAAGGAAGTGAACTTAGAAATCAAGGTCCTTATGGTTTGTGACACCACTTACTCTGAAAAGATTTATCAGAATGCATGATAAGGCAATCGTCTTGCAAGTTCACATTTCACATGGGGAGTCCAGCCTTGAACAGGAAGCAGATGCATGTGCACTGGAATCTCAGTTCCACTTTCCCCCAGTCTTGCAAATAACCACAGTGCCGAAAAATATCCTTCATGCATGGTCTTATCTTTTCATCTCTGGACATCTTCCCTCTGAATTCCCTTCCAGGTTCTCTGAGGCTTCTCTGCCTTTTGTATGTGTAACATTTCCCTATCAGCTGGAAGTGTCCATCAAGAAAAAATGACAAGTCGCAATCATTTTAGAAGGTTTATTTGTCAAAGTTAAGGATGCAAGGGACAGGTCTATGCCTTTCTCTGAAGATAATTTTGAGGGCTCCAAATTTAAAGGGAAAAGGGCGGGGTACTGAGAAGCACACACTTTTCATGTAAGAGGTGGGTAGGGAAAAATAGTTATTCATGCCTTTGTCTGGTACGGTGAATCTGCATCTTTTTACATAAGGTGACAGACAATTGGGACAGAGGAAAAAGGCAGGGAATCTGCATTCTCCATAAGATAACATAGACAACATGGGGCAGGGGAACAATCAGATATGCACTTGTGTCTGCTGGGCCGGGGTGACTGCACCTGTAAAGAGAAGCTGTCATTGCCATGGGGAAATCTTCACAGAAACACCTTCGGGTAAAGATCTTGCAGCTCACCAGGAATTTCCTTGTGGGCCAAATATGGGGGAGGCATGTAGCTTTTCATCTTGCAGCCATCTTATTTAGGAACCGTGCAAAACAGGGAGGCCGGTTTGCAAGACCCAATTCCCTGCTTGACTTTTCCCTTTGGCTAATGAGTTTGGAGTCCCAACATTTAATTTTCTTTCACTGAAGTGTGAATACTTTTTAAAATGTCTTTCCTTTTAAAGAAGTAAACTGAAAATAACTTGGATGACACAAGTGGCCAAAACTCTTTGACTGATTCTTCCTAAGAAAGAAACTGCTGAGATTAATATCAGGTCACCTGGTTTTACAAAAGAGCTGCATTTGTCTTGTATTTTCCACAGAATTGTTGGAAATAGATAAAACATTGACAAAATCTAGCAGCCCATCAATCTAACAGCATCTTTCATTATATGTAAAAGAGAGTTGGTTTCATAAATGCTCTACGGTAGTTACTGTAAACACAATCCCCTGAGGCTCTTGTTCCCAAAGGGTGTTTTGAGATGAAACTGCAGGTGCTAGGCTCAAGGTGAGCGATGGTCTTTGCTGCATATACAAAGGTTCATGCCTGAAAATGTTGACGCATATTTTTAGACCTTTATTTAAAATTTAACATTATCCCTTTATGGCCTACTCAGGATTATCTGACTGTCCTTGCCTTTGTTCAGGTGATATATTCAAATGTTCGCTCAAATGATGATCTCGTTACCAGCCTTGCTTCCAACAATTTTTTAAAACTAATTGAAAATAAAATCTGACCATGTTTTTATGTGCGAAATACCCTTCCAAATATCAAAGAAGGAAAAAATCATATGTACATTAGTACATTTAAAATTGCTGAAAGCATACCTTTCAGATATGTACCTCGTTCAACGTGTTTAAATACCTCACCATGTTTCCTAATAATAAATAATGAATAAATCCCATATCTTAGGACAGACTCGACGTCTTTCTTTGTGTGTGAGAGACCAAAAGCAAATGCAAGTCTTTGAAACGTTTAAACAGAGCTTTAGAAACAGCTTTTAAGAGAAGAAAATTATTTTAGGTAGTGGAGAGAAAAGGAAACAGTCATGTCAAATATTGCTAGGCAAAATGTGAGTGAATCTCAAATGTGCTATCAGTAGCATTCAGAGGAATATGCTTTATCTAAGCTGGTTTGGGAAGATTACTACTCCTAACCTTACCAGCACCAGATCCAACACTACTGCAAGTACTACTGTAACCACCTGAGGGTTCTTTGTGCCCACTGCATAAAGACCACTGCACTGTGGAGAGAAGGAGTTTAACAGACATGAGGCCAGCCACGCCAAGTGGAAGATGGAGTTCCTAGTCAAATCATCTCGTCCAAAGCTGTTAGGTTAGGGGTTTTTCAAAGGCAGTTTGGGGGAAGGGGTGGGGATGGCTAGGTAACAGGTGCTTGCTGCTGATTGGTTGGGGCAGAGTTGAAATCACAAGGTATCCAAGCTGTCCTACTGTGGATTGAATCTCTTCTGGAAGGGGCTGCAGGAGCAGGGTTGGCAGTCCAGGTGGAGCCATCGGGGTCCAGGTGCAGCCGTGGGCGTCAGACATGCAAAAAATCTGGAAAGATACTTCAAAAGGCCAATCTACCATAGTGGTGTTATTTGCAGGAGTAACTGGGAATAACAGCTGAAAATTGCTTATGTCTGCACCTTAGCAGGACTCTTCTCTGCCCAGCCTAATGGCCTCCATTAGCTTTATAAAAGCAGTTGAGTTTGGGGGCAAGGCCTATTATCATTTAAACTATAGCTTCAATGTCTTCCAAAGTTAGCTTGGCCCAATAGCTCAGGAATAATTAAGGGGAAGGCGAGATAGGGGGTGGGTTAGCTTAGCTTACTGTTACAATATTTTCTCACTGATACAATTTTCACAAAGGTAGTTTGATTACAACTACTTGTACTGAAGTGGAAATAACTTTTATTGAGTTTGTGGTGCTTATCAGTTCTCTTTTTAAGGGCTTCACCTGTAACAACCCATTTCATCTTTGTAAGGATCCTACGCCTTAGGTCTTATTACTGTTCCAATATTGTGAATGAGTTAAGTGGTGCTATATTGTATAGACCTGTGTTTGTGTATTGCTACTTGTTCTTGCTCTCACACATTTCATGTTCCTCTACTCTTTTCAACTGCTTGTTCTGTAGACTTGGAGAGCCAGCATCTGACATAAAAATTATAGTCTCACAGAGTTTGTTAATCAGCTCTCAGCACTGTGTAAGAATAAACCCCTGAGTCGGCTTCTGTGATTGCATTTTGCCTGATATACTAACTAAATTCCACAAAATTTGGTTTATACCCTGAATGGACTAATTTGCACTATTAAAAATCATGTGATAGAAGAATTTTTAGTGGTATGATGAAATTAAAGTGATATACATTGTAAATTTTAAAACTGCCAATTGCACATCAAAATAAAATACAATCTTTATTTTGGGAAACAAACCATGCACTGTGTATCTGTTTATCTTTACGGGCAATTTTTTAATCTATAATTTTTAAAATTCACTCAGTATTTGAAGAGGAACATGTATTTTAACTATGTTTTCACATTCTTTGCAGGACACCGAAAACTCAGAGACCCTGACTGGAATATTACAAAGAAGCCCTCCTCACTGTTTGACTCATTGCTGGTGTTACTGGAAAGAGGTCCAAATTCAGACCCCAAAAGAGGGTTCTTGGATCTCGTGCAAGAAAGAACTTGGGGTAAGTCCACAGACTAAAGTAAGAGCAATTATTAAGAAAGTAAAGGAAAAAAAGAATAGCTACTCCATAGGCAGAGCAGTGCCTTGAGCTGCTGGACTAAGGATACTTATGAAACAGCCAGGTGGGAGGGGGCGCCTGGAGAAACTCCAACCAGGTTGCCCACTGGTGGACTCGGAGGTGGAGCCTGGGGAAGTTCACAAGTTTGCAGCAGGGAGGAGCCTGGATCCTCCTCTTCCTGTGTGAAACCTGGGATTCAAGCTGCAAGTGGGAAGCGTTCTAGCAGGGACTCTGGCCTTGTGGAGGATCCCTGTTTTCCCTTTTTTCCCTTTTCACCCAATAAAACCCTGCTTCACTCACCCTTCAAACCGTGTGCAAGCCTAAATTTTGGTAGCCATGGGATGCACAAGGACCCCATCTTTAGCTGAACTAAGGAAAAGTCCTGCAACACTTAAGAGTTATTTCTTGCTCATATGCCAAACAAGAAGTGGATTATTCATAAATTTTCCAGGAAAGGGGTGGGCAATTTCTGGGAACTGAGGGTTCCTGCCCTTGTTAGACCATACGGAGTAACTTCCGGATGTTGCCATGTCACCTGTAAACTGTCATGGCGCTGGTGAGAGTATCTTTTAGCATGCTAATTCATTGTAAATTACATATAATGAGCTATGAGGATGACCAGAGGTCACTGTCATTGCCGTCTTGGTTTTGGTGGCTTTTGGCCAGCTTCCTTACCACATCCTGTTTAATAAGCAAGGTCTTTGACCTGTATCTTGTGCCGACCTCTTATCTCATCCTGCGACCTAGAATGCCAAACCTCCTCCTAAGCAGCCAAGTCAGTCTCAGCGTTATTTTACCCAGCCCCAATGTAAGATGGAGTTGTTCTGCTTCAGATGCCTCTGACACTATGAATTCATCGTAATTTCTCCTGCAGATGCTTTCCAATACTGACAACTGTGCATGAATACTTCCTTTCATATTAGAAAAACAGATTACAAAGTCAATAGAATTTTCTGGGAGTTTTTGGTTTGTTTTTGTCTTATCCAGATGAATTGCTTTATTTTCATTTCACTCATATTGATTTGGTTTCAGTTAAAATAAAAATATTATTTTCAAAGTTATTGGAGAGCAGTCGTTTTAGAAACAAACAAAAAAAGATTTATTCCACTTGCATGCATTGTTTTTTTTAGCTAGAGGTTTTTAATCTCCTTCTGGCCAGGCATGGTGGCTCATGCCTATAATCCCAGTACTTTAGGAGCCCAAGTCAGGAGGATTGCTTGAGGCCATGAGTTCAAGATCAGCCTGGGTAACCTAGTGAGACCCCATCTCTACAAAATAATTTAAAAATATAGCCCAGAGTTGTGGTGCACACCTGTAGTCTCAGCTACTCAGGAGGCTGAGTGGGAGGATCACTTGAGCCCAGGAGGTCAAGGCTGTGGTGATCCATGATCATACCACTGCACTCCTAACTGAGCAACAGAGCAAGACCCCATCTGTCATAATAATAATATAATTCTGTTATTGTTGTTTGCCTCTTATTACGCACTAGTTTTGTGATATATTTTTGCCTTAATCTGCTTATTTATAAACATTTCACCTGTAGCACAAGAATAAATAGGTTCTGCCACATTAGTAAATTTCCAGATATAATTTTAAATAGGAATTTTAGTTTTAGAAGAGAAACGAAACCAAAATAATGCTAACCTGTCTTTTTTTCAGAACGGTGTATGTACACATTTTCAAGAATTAGTAAAAAGTCAAATACCACAAGTACACATCTAAATTTATCTTGAGAATCTCTACCACTATCTTTGTTTGAATTTAATTAAACCATAAAGAGCACTGTTTGCATGAATCTTTGTATGAAACTGCTCTACAATACCGCTGAAGAAAAATTTTAAAGTACAACCCTGAAATTCAGGGAAAAAAATCATTTGGATTTAAAGCAAAACACCTTTATTTAAGCTGAAGAAAAAAAAAAAAACACGCACACACACAAAATGTCAGTGATACCCATGATTGAAGCCACTAATATTTTAGAAAGTCAAATTCCTTCATCTTTCAAACCTACTGGTTTCAAAGAGATCTGCATACAGAGAGTTATACAACTGCGGGCTTTGAGTTTGGTTGTGAGCTCTTGAAACTGTTCGTAGGTTTCTAAAACTGTGGCGATCTTCCTGTCTTGTCTTTTTCTTTTATATCCTGTTTCTAATTTGTTTGATGGATCCTTTTGATCAAACCTTCGAAATATATCCAGAAGCAGATACTACTTCTGAACAAACACCACAGCTCCTCCTACTCAGAACCATCCTTTTTCTTCCCTGTGAATTTACGCAAGCATCCTTGATCCTTACTCTTGGGCACACTTCCAAGACTCCTCCATCCATTCAGCAGAGGATAAGTCCTTTGCACAACACTCTCCAGTAGTCCCCCAACTCAGTCAGCATCAAGACTTTAAGATATCTGGCACCATCTCACATTGAGTCTTTATCTTAGATTTCCCTTGCTTCTCTGACTTCCAGCCAGAAGTTACCTTGCTTTGCAGGAAATTCCTGGTTCACTCTACTTTGAGGTATCCTCTTATGGAACCCTAAATTCAGGTTCATGCAGCTACAGACAAGCACTGAGACATTGGGCTTGGAGATCAAACAAGATTTATTCAGTTTGGTCAAAGCAAGAAGTCGGGAGAGCAAGATATCTCAAATCCATGTTAACAAAAAGAGGAAACAGTGAGTTTTTAGGTAGCTAGGGAATAAGGGAGAGGCAGTTTCAGGGAAAAGTCCGTGTTTCCTTATTCTCAGGTATCATCTTGAGCAACCAGACTCCTGGGTATCAGCAGCTGGTTGCAGTGTCCTTCAAGGCGTTCATTCCTTCTGCAAACTTTCTTCATGACCCTCAAGTGACCTTCTCCTGCTTGACAAAGAAACAGTACATCGGCAGTTTATCATTATATTGCAGGAACAAGGGATGATGGGCAAAAAGTGAGTAGTTAACTTGTGCAAGCAAGCAAGAGCTGAAGCAGAATTTTCATGACTCTAGTCACGAAAAATGCTAGGTATAGGAATCCTAAGGGGCCTGGTTTCATTCCCACTGCAGTGGAGAAGACTTTTTTCTCAGGTCTCTCTCTCTGTTGCTCACTGTCTTACCTCTGTCAAGTCTTTGTTCATGTGTTAGCATCTCTGTGACACATTCCTTTTATACCTTTTGATCCTGGTTAAAATTGCATCACATAACCCCTACCCTCACCATCACCTCCACCCCCCGCCCCAGCCAACCTGGTCTACATTAACCATTTTATAACATTTGTCATCTTACAAAATACTACTTAGTTTATATGATATATTTGCCATTGTGTGTCTCTTCTACTAAAACATAAATCCATCCAAGGTAGGGATCTCTCTTTGTTTTGTTTAATGCCAACATATTCTCAGTACCCTTCCTGGGATATTCATTGCTCATAAAATAAATACTGAATAAATCAACTAGTACATGCACAAACGCACAAAAATGTCTACAGCTTTTCTTAGTGAGATGGGAGAGTTCCCTGACCCCCTTGCAGGACTTGCGACAGGGTTGTGACTCGCTTACTCTGCCACAGCATATTCAAACCCTTTACAGGAGGGAGAACATGAAGGTGAGCAGGTGCAGGAGCCAGGGTGAGTGCGTCTTGGCTCTGGCTCAATGACAGTGTCTAGGGGTGTTACAACGCTCCTTTAGTCCTGCTGCCTAGGGATGGTGTAAGTGTTAAACAGCTCAGTGAAGAGTTAGTGTGACAACTCTTTTGGGTTCCCACACCCAGTAGGTCCTGAATTCTTGTCTCATGTCCAGTAAGAATGAGATTACTTAGACTGGAAGGATGGTGAATGTGGGGATTTTCTTTGGTGATGGAAGTGACTCTCAATGGGATGGGGAGCTGGAGAGGAGATGGAGTGGGAAGATGATCTTTCCCCTGGAGTTCGGCTGTACGATGGCCAATTTCCTTTCTGACTGCTCCCAGCCAAACTGCTCTTGATATTCAGATGCTTCCTCTATTCTCTCCTTCTCTACTGTGCCGCTCTGTTGCTCTTCCACTCTGCTGCTTTTCTGCCTATGGAGCCTGGGGCTTGGGGTTTATATGGATAGAGGATGGGGGCATGGTGGGCCGGAGAGGTTGTGGAAGAGGCAACATTTGAGCATGGAAATAAGAATGTCTATTTCCATTTAGGGCCACAGGTTTCCAAACTTGAGGGTGGGGCCTTTGTGGGGGAACTTTCCTCCTGCCTCCTGTCTGTATCATTAGGAGAAATTTAACTCAACTTCACATAGTAACTATGTGGGATTACTGCAAATATTTTTTTTTTTTCTCCCACCACCTGATTACTAAAATAGCTACTGTCCTTCTGTTATCGAAATGCCAGGTCTAGGTCCTCCTGCTTGCCACACAGAAAGACAATCATTGAGACAATGAGTATTGCCATGGAAGAAGGCTTAAATCAGGTGCTGCAGTCGAGGAGATGGAAGATCAGTCTGAAATCTGTCTCCCTGACTGACTCAACTTAGGGGTCATATGTAATAGCAGGGAAGAAATGTAACTGTGTGTGAGAAAACAGGAACTAGGGAGGGATAAGGAAGAGGAGTATTCAACAGGAGGCAGGAGATTGGTTAAGAAATTGGAAATTAGGGAGTGATAAGGAAGCAATCATGAAGAATGAGGGGTCTGGCATCTCATTGTCTGGATGTGGTAACCTGGTGAGGTTTTGT
Organism: Piliocolobus tephrosceles; assembly: GCF_002776525.5. NCBI lineage: Eukaryota > Metazoa > Chordata > Mammalia > Primates > Cercopithecidae > Piliocolobus > Piliocolobus tephrosceles. The sequence goes on along the minus strand of NC_045456.1, from coordinate 18,284,366 downwards.
TCTTTGATAATTTTTGAGTGCCCTGAGGGTCATTTCCTGAGGAAGGAACTCAGATAAAACAAATGTAAGGTTCAAGTTGCTTTAAGACCAGAAGTGCCCATTTCTATATGTATCAAAAAAAAAAAAAAGAAACCCCACACAAAAACCAAACAAACAAGAAAATAATTGTCTATGGGACTATTGGGTTGGTATCAATTGATTAAAACATTTTGCAGGATTTTGTAAATTTGTGAAAGTATTTTGGATAGTTGTGCATTAAAGCCCTTCGAGGTGTTCCAGTTGATGAGGGAGAGAAGAAGGTATTTCATGGAGACAAAAGATTGGTACAAAGGCAGTGAGTAGCCAGGAGCTGGAGAAAAACATAAAAGCAGGCATCAAAAGGCACTATAAGCAAATGCCCATTTGGAAGTAGATTAAAAAAAATAATAAAGAATCATTATAAGTTATGTTATTATGGAAGAAAAAAATTCATGTGTCAGGAAAGATGCAATTCATTTATCATTCATTCCTTATTCCTTCCTAAATTCATTTCTTAAATCTTTTTGAGCACGTACTGCATGGGTCTGTGGAGTATTCTAGGTGTAGGGAGTAAAGTAGACATTCAGGCTGTTTTTGTCTGCTCACACTTCCTTGACATGAGACAAACAGCACATCAAGAGCTCAGTGACGCTGCTGTGTCTTTGCCTGAAGGGTTTGCATTCTTCAACTAGATAACTGGGTACAAGATCCCTGCTGTCTGCAGAGCACCCAGGCAGCCAACAAAAGTGAAAGGGGCTGGGTGCGGTGGCTCACGTCTGTAATCCCAGCACTTTGGGAGGGCAAGGTGGGTGGATCATCTGAGGTCAGGAGTTCAAGACCAGCCTGGCCAACATAGTGAGGTCCCATTTCTACTAAAAATACAAAACTTAGCTGGGAGTGGTGGCACGTGCCTGTAATCTCAGCTACTCAGGAGGCTGAAAATGAGCAGAAAATCCTAACAGATATTTCTCAAACGAATACATACAAATGGTCAACAGTGTACAAAAGCATGCTCAACATCACTAGTTATCAGAGAAATGCAAATCAAAGCCATAATGCAATATTATCTCACCCCAGTTAAAATGGCATTTATCAAAATGACAGGCAATAATGAATGCTGGTGAGGATAAAGAGAAAGGGGAACCCTTGTACGCTGTTGGTGGGAATGTAAATTAGTATAGCCTCTAGGGAAAAAGTGTGGAAGTTCCTCAAAAAAACTTAAAATAAGCCAGGCATGGTGGTGTGTACCTGTAGTCCCAGCTACTTGGCAGGCTGAAGCAAAAGGATTGCTTGAGCCCAGGAATTCAAGGCTGCAGTGAGCTATGATCACACCATTGCACTCCAGTCTGGACAACAGAGTAACACCTTGTCTCTTAAGAAAAAAAAAATAATACAACTTCCATATGATCCAGCAATTCTACTACTAACTATATATCCAAAATAAAGGAAATCATTACATCAAAGAGATATCTGCACTCCCATGTTTATTGCAGCACTATTCATAATAGTGAAAATACGGAATCAACCTAAGTGCCTATCAACAGACGAATGGATACAGAAAATGTGGTACATAAACACATGATGGAACATTCAGCCATAAAAATGAATAAAGTCCCCATCATTTGCAGCAACATGGACAGAACGGAAGATCATTATGTTAAATGAAATAAGCCAAGCACAGAAAGACAAACATCGCATTATCACTCATATGTGGGAATTTTAAAAATGGATCTCGTGAAGACAGAGCACATGGATGGTTACCAGAGGCAGGGACGGGACTGCGGGAGGGGAGGGTGGAGAGAAGAAAAAGAATATAAATATAATTACCACTGAACTGTGCACGTAAAAATAGTAAAGATGGTCAATCACATATGCATATTTTACCTCAATATAAAAGAAAATGTAATAAAAGGAGAAAGTATAAATAACACAGTGTTCAGCCCTCATAATACTAAAATCAGTCTAATGGACAAAGATTTGGAGGCAGGTAAAGACTTACTTGGAATTGTTATTTTTTCCCCTTGGTTATCTGACAGAGTGCTCTAGTTCAGGTAGGGATAAGGATCTGAATGCTGTGTATTTTGGGCATTTTTTGTCTTCAGTGTTAGAGGAGTAACTAATCAGCAGCTAGGAAGGTTATAGTGTAGTGGAAAGTGACCCTACAAACAGGAGGCGGAATGTGCATGTAAGGAAAATTTGGAAATTACTTCTAACATCTCTTTTGGAAGTTGTTTTTCACTAGTTGGTTTTCTACTTTAGCTATTTGCTTAGATCACTGAGTAGGTGGCTGTCCATTCATAAACAGCATAGTATTTTAAGATAATTCCAGCCTGGGCAACTTGGCAAAACCCTGTATCTACTAAAAATGCAGACAATTAGACAGATGTGGTGGCACATGCCTGTAATCCCAGCTACTCAGGAAGCTGAGGTGGGAGGATTGCTTGAGCCTAAGAAGTCGAGGCTGCAGTGAGCTATGACTGCACGGCTATACTCCAGCCTGGATGGCAGAGCAAGATCCTGTCTTGAAAGAAAAAAAAAAGATAATTACACTGCAGACTGACTGCCTTACAAGAATGTCATATTGTGCTTTTCTCATATGGACCTTAAGTGCTAATTTCCATCCAGTTTCTAGCATTCGTGTTCACTAAACAAAAATCATCTTTGTTATTGAGATAACGAAGAGAGTTCTGCACTTATAGTCTAGGTGAAAAAATGTTAAATAAATGGCAGAAAGCTCTAAATATTGACAGGAATAAATATGAGATGTGTAAGATTGGCATAAGCATACTGAGAAAAAAGAATAAGGAAGTGGGAACAAAATTGTAAATGGAGAATATTTAAAGAAGAACAAAATAAAGGAAATATTTATTTAGAAAGTAACCCAATTACACTAGATAAAGGTGATACTTAAAACAAAGATAACACTTGAAAATACTATTGTTGGGCCGGGCGCGGTGGCTCAAGCCTGTAATCCCAGCACTTTGGGAGGCCGAGACGGGCGGATCACGAGGTCAGGAGATCGAGACCATCCTGGCTAACACGGTGAAACCCCGTCTCTACTAAAAAAAAAAATACAAAAAACTAGCCGGGCGAGGTGGTGGGAGCCTGTAGTCCTAGCTACTCGGGAGGCTGAGGCAGGAGAATGGCGTGAACCCGGCAGGCAGAGCTTGCAGTGAGCTGAGATCAGGCCACTGCACTCCAGCCTGGGCAACAGAGCGAGACTCCGTCTCAAAAAAAAAAAAGAAAAGAAAATACTATTGTTGTTAGTTGATTTTAGAGATCTACTATTATTAGAATAAATAATAAATAATAAATTTTATATTTATTCTCTATTTTATGCTTTAATATGCCTATATGTCATTATTAATACTGGAATTAAAAATGTTCAACATAATGTTATAAAAAGACTTTGTAATAAAAAGCATTCAGCTTTACCCTTAATTTCTTTAAAAAAAAATGCAGATTAATGGCTCATTCTTGATCCAATTCTGAGTTCCATCAATCAAAAATCAAGTATATTTTGGTACCAAAAAATGCAATTTACCTGTGTATTAGACACTAGGAATTATTATTTACTCACAAGAAAACAACTAGAATTGCATAGTTGAGATTTAGACTTAGAATTAGACTTTGTCTGGAAAGGATATTGAAATTCTTAGGTGCGTCAAAACACGTAGCCTTGGCTGGGTGCAGTGGCTCATACCTATAATCTCAGCACTTTGGGAAACCGAGGTGGGCGGATGACTTGAGGTCAAGGGTTTGAGACCAGCCTGGCCAACATGGCAAAACCTCATCTCTACTAAACTCTACTAAAAATACAAAAATTAGGCAGGCGTGGTGGCTCACACCTGTAGTCCTAGCTACTCAGGAGGCTGAGGCACAAGAATTGCTTGAACCTGGGGGGCAGAGGTTGCAGTGAGCCGAGATTGCACTAGTGCACTCCAGCCTGGGTGACAGAGGAGGACTCTGTCTCAAAAACAAACAAACAAACAAACAAAAAAACACCACATAGCCTTTCATTTGATACCCTGTATCAGGACATATTCTGATATCACCATATATCAAAACATTTCATATACAGTTGAAGCAAATATAGTATCACAAAATATTAAGAATTGTTCAGTCTAGGACAGAGGATTTAGTGTTATTATAGTGCTTGTTCTTTATTTCTGTACATTTGAATGTTCTCAAAATAAAATGACTGGAAAAGCAATATTGCAATTACTGGAAAGAAAGTAATCCGTGTGCACTTAATACAGTGTGAACACTTTTATTTATTCCTATTTTATTTTATTTGAAACATATCTTCTTTAAAATTTGGAGTAAATGGTGAAAGGCCCTTCAACAAATTAACAGATTTGGTTGTCTTCCTACACTACTGTCATTTACGTAGCCTCATGGCAGGGAAGGAGACAGGGTTAGTAGTTTAACATTTGCTCCGTGAAAGCTAAGCCTATGATGTGAGCTTCAGGGACTGCGTTTCTCAGGAGAAGCAAAGACCACAAACTTGTACAGCAGTCAATGCCACTATTTAATGCCTAAAGTGTACATGAAGGCTGACTTAGTGGAAGGCTTCATTCATTGGGATGCCAAGCCATGACTCCCCCACAGAAAGAAGCCTATTGCATAGTATAGATTCATCACTTTGTCCAAAGTCTTGTGTTAACTAAATTCCAAGAACGTCATCAGGTAGACCCCAAATAAATGTGTGTGTGTGTCTTTATTTTTTTAAAGTTAACACTCTTTGGAGTTGCACATGCCTATGAGTTGCTTACAGAATAAACGATCAATAATAGATCATACTGTGGCTTAAGGGATAGAGAAGGAAACATCTTTTCTATTTGACATGGTGTCATAGCAGTAAACAAGGCTGACCTTCAAGGAAGCCTAAAGATTAGAAAGAGGCCTCTGATTTTTGATTTGGCTACAAATTATTTTCAGTTTGGTGGTAAGTTTTTATGAAAAAAATCTAAAAGGTTCAAAGAATTCAATAATGAACTTAATAAAGTATAAGTAATTGTGATATATAGAATCTCATTTTGCAGATATCAATGAGTAAAATTGATTTTATTCTATTTATTCTAAGCATGATAATAATTTACAAGACTCTTAATTGCATCGTGGTGTGGAAGGTGTGGACTATAAGTAGGGGAACAAAAGAATTTTAGTATTGAGAAACTGTGATCCTACCATAAAACGTTATTCAGCGAAGTTTACTGTGAAGTTCAGAATTCTCTTAAGGGAGGTGCTGTTTTTAGTGCTGAGAGACTGCAGGTGTCTGACATAAAACTGGTCTGATTTCCACAAACCCAGTTCATTCTGAAACACTGTCAGGAAGTGTTACTTTTGGAAAGGTTGAACAAGTTGGGATCACTTTTGAAGTAGATACAGAAAATGCAGGCGTCCATTTCTTTGAACTTTTAAACATTTCTAGACATACTAGTCTGTAATGGCCAGGCGTGGTGGCTCACGCTTGTGATCTCAGCACTTTGGGAGGCCGAGGCGGGAGGATCACGAGGTCAGGAAATCGAAATCATCCTGGCTACCACGGTGAAACCCCGTCTCTACTAAAAATACAAAAAAAATTAGCCAGGCATGGTGGCGGGCGCCTGTAGTCCCAGCTACTCGGGAGGCTGAGGCAGGAGAATGGTGTGAACCCGGGAGGCAGAGCTTACAGTGAGCCAAGATCTCACCACTGCACTCCAGCCTGGGCGACAGAGCCAGACTATGTCTCAAAAAAAAAAAAAAAAAAATTACTGAGGCTCCTAGGGAGAGCAGATACCAGCCATGTAAAGAAAGTTTGTGTTCATGTATGCATGTGTGTGTGTGTGTGTGTGTGTGTGTGTATGTAGGAGGGTGCTATGATCTGAATCTCGGTGTGCCCCCCAAATTCCTATGTTGACATCCCAATCTCCAAGGTGACAGCATTAGGAGGTGGGGTCTTTGGGAGGTGATTAGGTCAAGAAAGGGCAGTGCTTGTGAATGAGATGAGTGCTTTTATAAAGGGGACCTCAGAGAGCTCCCTTGTCCCTTCCACTATGTGTGGACACAGCAAGAAGGCGCCATCTATGTACCAAGAAGCGGGTCTTCACCAGGCACAGAATCCACTGTGCCTTAAGCTTGTACTTCCCACCTCCAGAACTGTGAGAGATAAATGTCCATTGTCTACAAAGCACCCAGTCTAAGGTATTTTGTTATAACAACCCAAATGTACTAAGACAGAGGTGATGATCAGCACGGTGGTTGCTTCTAGAGGCTGTTCCACACACAGGGTTGAAACATGTGTGAACACCATGAGAAGGCAGAGGACTTGGTCAGCTGGAGGAGCTGGCATAGTGTGGTTCAGTGTATGAACAAAGGACTGAATCAATTTCAGGTGAGAGAGGCACAAGTGAGCTCTCATTGCACTGGTGCTTGGAGGCCATACATACTTTGAAGCTTGTTCTAACAATAATAGAAAAATATTTGAATGGTTTTAAAGAGGAAAAGATCCTTAGATGTTGTGTGGGTAATAGATTGTGGTGGGCTAAAGGTAGAGGCAGCAAGGATGTGTGAGAAGGTTCTGAGGTTGTCCAGGCAGATGGTGGCAGTCATGGTAGAAATGGAAGTTCAGTAAAGTTTGCTTTCAACATAGACACAATGGAATTTATTAAGGTATTTATTGTGATGTGGGACATACTAAATCTAAATATGAATATTGATGACTTTTTAGATATAATGACTTTTTAGATGTTCAGACATGAGGCAGAAGGGAAGAGGGATAAGTGAGATTTAAAAGCTAATAGCAGTCATATAACAAGAAATGGAGTTGGTCTTATTATGGTATCCATGTCAACATCTTGGACAACTTAAGCACTGATGTGACATCGTAGATGTCTATTGAAGATGATGCTTTCCTGGGGCATTGATACCAGGAAAGTGAACTCATCAGAGGCAATGTTAGAAGTCTGACCATCACAGGGAATGGTGTAAGGATTTGGTGTAAGAAGGTGAGAGAACTCAGAAACCAGCAACCACCTGTTTAGTGTGGATGTTAGCCGTTCACTACGGCCACACGCTACCAGGAATTCTTGTTTATTTTATTTACTGTTTGGGTCCAGAAACCCCTGAACACTGAGGGGTGGTGCATGTGACGTCAGTACTCATCACTTCACTAGGTGGGATTTTATGTGGGAGAATGCCTTGTAGGTTGTAAACCTCCATACATCAAGAGACAGTCAATTTGTCATCATTCACAACACTGATGTTGTAGAAATTCACCACGGACAATGAATTAGCCAATGCTGAATCGTTTTTCCTGGGGAAATACAGTGTTGGGTTTCTGTGAGACTACAGTCACAACATTTCCGTCAGTGGAGCAACATATAATCTTGTTTTATGTGTATTTCTATTTAAAGACACCTTATTTAATCTATAATATATTGCTGATCCATTCATATTGGACTTACTGCCAGCAGCACTATAACTCATGCCTGAGCAAAGCTTACCTAACACACGTATTATCTCTGCAAGGCACATCACAGCCTTTGAAACCAGAACTTCCTCCATAGATGTGATGTTTACAGTCTTTTTGAATAGACACAGAAACTGACACTCCTGATCTTAAGGTTTAAAACTTGCAATTCTCTTAACTGAGTTTCTCTCCCAGGAAACTCACCATCAGGCTTCCCAGATAGTATCACGGAGCTGAAGCTCACCAGATCACTGCATCCAGACAAAGAGAAGCCAGAACCCTAACTGCCTAACTGACCATCTGCTTCCTGTTGACAAACTCCTTTTCCTTACCTCTCCCTAATTCCTGTTTTCCACTTATAGCTGTATTCTTTGCCTCCTTTATGAACCCCCAATTTTAGTTAGCTGAGGAGATGGATTTGAGACTTATCTCCTCTCTCCCTGGCTGATGTCACCTGAATGAAGCCTTCCTCCCTGGCAATACTCATTGTCTCAGGAACTGGCTTTTCTGTGCAATGAAATACTGACCTTCGCTGAACCCCTGAAGTTTCAGTAGCACCTTCTTGCGCTTAGGGACACACGAAAACACTGAAGCCTCCACTTCAGTGCCATTTTAAATAGTAACATCACCAACGAAAAGCACGAACATGCAAAAAAACGAATGTGGCACTGAGTAGACTTTAAGAAGTACACTTGCTTACAGTACGAAAGCTGAAAGAAGACAACACATTGCCTTGTTTAACCTCAGATGGGAAACTTCGTATCAGGAGACTCAAATTTCTGACTGCTCTGTTCATGTCCATGACTGACTGCAAAAGCACCACCAGCACTGATGGGGGGAGAAAAACACTAAATGTTATCTGGCAGGCAAATTTGCAACTTCAGAATTCATAAATGATGAGGAGGGACCATACATCACTCTCTAACAAAATAAGGAGATGCAGAAATATGAATTTATAGAAATGCCCAGTGTTAAAAATGAAAAACTCCCACTAGCTCCCAATAGATCTCTCTTTTGTGTACCCCTCAAAGTGTTAAGCATTAGAGATAAAATATGACCCTGCTGGAAAATGTAGGCATTGACAACATCCACAAAAATAACATAAAGTATTGCAATCAGATAACCACATGGGCACAATACTGGTGGTTGGCTGATATATTTGAATGGAAGAAAATTTCAAAAGAGAGAAGCTAGATGATTTGACATTTAAAATTCAGTATCAGGGAACTCAAGAAAAAGAGGCATGAGGGTGTTGGATGATAGATTCCAGAAGACAGGTCATAGAGTGGGAATTTATAAAATAGCTCCCTTGTCTTCTTTTTCCTGGGGATCCTGAGGGCAATCTGTCAGTTACTAAAACCTCTGCCTCATTTTTTCTTCCAGTCTATGGATTAAATATCCACTCCCAGGCCAGTTTAGAAAATGACACTTGAGCCTCCTCAAATCCAGCTATCATTCCTTACAGGCTCAACCCTAAGGCTGGACCCACTCTCTCTCTCTCTCCACTTGGTGCCCATTTGCAAAGCTGTGTCTCAGAGTGGCTCCCATTTGCAGAGAAAGAAGCAAGGAGGAAACGCATGGCTATGGTTCCTTTGTATTCAGTTCTGTATCCCCCTCTTTCCCATCCGAAGTTGGACATTCAGCATTGTCTGTGATCTTTATTGGTTTTCTCTAATATTCTCCATTCCAAATCTGTAGGCAGCGTATCCCTCAAACCCACAACTACAGCACAGTAAAATCTTAATATTCCTGTTGATTCCAGCATGAACCTTAGTAGTCAAGGATTTTTTTTTCCTCCTCAAGCACTCACTATGCGCAGCAGTCAGTCTGCTCAATTAGAGTTTTATTGACATCAGTGATCCTGTTAGCAGCTGCAAATCTGTACGGGTCTTCAGCAACCTCAGTTCTTGTCTCTTCAGAAGAAAGAATTTGACCAAGGGGCATGAGGCAGAGGGAGAGACTAAGTCAAGTTTTAGAGCAAGAGTGAAAGTTTATTAAAAGTTTAGAGCAGGAACAACAGGAAGTAAAGTACACTTGGAAGAGGGCCAAGTGGAAGACTTGAGAGATTCAAGTGCACGGCTTGACCTTTGACTTGGGATTTTATACATGGACATACTTCTGGGGTCTCGAGTTCCTTCTGCCCTGATTCTTCCATTGGGGTGGGCTGTCCACATGCACAGTCAGCTGCCAGCACTTGGCAGAGGCTGCATGCACAGTGTGTTTACTGGAGTTGTATACATACTCACTTAAGGCATTTTTCCCTCACCAGTTGAGTGTTCCTAAAGGAAGGTCAAACACCAGTTCAACTCTGCCATTCTGCCTCTTAATGTGCATGCTTGAGTCCACTCATCAAACCCCTGAGAACTTACTGAGAAGTTGCTGATCAATAGTTTCAGGGTTTAGAAAAAATCTATTGGTAGACGGTCTTTCCCTGGTGCCAGCTGTGACCAATTATTATTTTAGGCCGACAACTTACCAGCTGCCTGCTATCACCTGATGGTCGCCTGACATCCCTTGATCGGGCAGGAGCTCTCCTGCTCTGCTCGTGTCTGCCCGACTACCTGCTCTAACATTCCACTTATTAGCTTTGAATGCAGAAAAAGTTGGGGAGAGACAGACACCTCCAGCAGTCTTCTCCCAGCATGAGATGTCTGTGGATGAGTCATGGAACAAAATAGATCAGGATTCTCTGCTTCTTCAAAAACAAATCCTCAAGTGACCCCATAATTTTGCTTTAAAGTAACTTTTGTGAACATTGAGACAGTCCATGACTTAATTCAAGAATGGAAATTAGTTGTAGCATCTTGTGGGCTGTGTGCCCAGTGACACACTACATTAGACACACCATTATATCAGTTTAGCCTCGTAAACTAAAAATATAACCTTAAGCCCCCCAAATAACTGAATGGGCCCCCCTTTTGCCCAAGAGTCCCAAGAGAAACCTGAAAGGCTGAATTCCCAGCCATCACTGGGCTGAGGTGGAGGTGTTAAACTCCTTTTTGGAGTTTAGGCAAAACTGACCAACATTAACCTTAAACTAGAAACCATAAGACTGACAAAACAGATGCTTTGTGGAATAAGATACCAAATGCCAAGATATAGCATCATGTGACAGACAGCAGACCCCAAAGGGAGAAAATCAAAATATTTTACCACCAAAAATAATTTACTTGACATATTTTGAAATGCCCTAGCAAAGCCGTCTCTTGTAGTGGTGGTGGTGGTGGTGGTGGTGGTGGTGGTGGTGGTGGTGGTGGTGGTGGTGGTGGTGGTGGTGGTGTGTGTGTGTGTGTGTGTATTTGCATCTATAGACAATCTCCATGAATGCAACCAAGCCTTCCTTTCTAGGTCTTTCCTGGACCTAGGAGAGATTAAATGAGTGAGTCTGACACCTTTCAAGTCTGAAAAGACACATTCACCATCTATTCTCTCTGAGGGCTGCTGCCTATGGGGTTTCATCTACATAACAAGAATCTTGGTTTCCACAATTCCTCTTATCTTAACTCAAGCATTTATTTCTACTAACTTCAGGTACTTAGACCAGACCTAAATTTTTCAAGCAATCACTAATCAGAAAATCTGTAAATCTATCCATGACTTGTAAGCTCTTGTCAGAGGCATGTGAACCAGAGCAACTCCATCTTGTATAGAAGTTGGGTAAAATGAGGTTAAAATCTACTGGGCTGCATTTCCAGATGGTGAAGGCATTCTAAGTCACAGGATGAGACAGGAGGTCAGCACAAGATACAGGTCACAAAGACCTTGCAGATAAAACAGTTTGCAGTAAAGAAGCTGGCCAAATCTCACCAAAACCAAGATGGCCACGAGAGTGACCTCTGGTCGTCCTCACTGCTGCACTCCCACCAGTGCTATGACAGTAAGTGAGCCACACTCCTGTCGCAAGTCCTGCAAAGGGGTCAAGGGAACTCTCCCATCTTAATAGTATCCTAAAACAATAGCCAAGGAAGTTAGAATCACACGATGTTTGATTTCTTTAGAAAAACTAAAAATAATATCTTAGCATATATCCCTGAGATGTTTTTTTCAGATATCTGGACTGTCACCAAACAGATCTCCTGGCATGTAGACCTCAGGTAAGGGGAACTGAAGACTGAGCTCTGACTGCCTGTTCTTTGTTCTATGTGTTTTTTTGAGGGGCCTGGAGGAGGTCATGCTCATGAGCCACAGCTAACATTCTTTTCTGCTGACCCCAAATTTTTATTTATTTATTTATTTATTTATTTATTTAGTTAGTTAGTTATTTATTTAGTGTCCCTCTGTCACTTAGGCTGGAGTGCAGTGGCATGATCTCCACTCACTGCAACCTCCGCCTCCTGGGTTCATGTGATTCTCTTGACTCAGCCTCCTAAGAAGCTGGAACTACAGGCGTGCACCACCACACCCAGCTAATTTTTGTATTTTTTGGTAGAGACGAGGTTTCACTGTGTTAGCCAGGCTGGTCTCTAACTCCTGGCTTCAAGTGATCTGCCCACTTTGGCCTGCCAAATTCCTGGGATTACAGGAGTGAACTACTGCACCCGGCCTGACTCCAAATTTTTAAACAAAACCTTCTCTCCTTAACCAATTCCAAATCAGAAAATATTCTCATCTACTTACGTCCTGTATGCCCCCACTTCAAATATTCTTCCATGTTAGGCCAAGACCAGTGTGTAACTTTTTGGTATTGATTTACTATTTTGCCTGTAGTTTCTGCTTTCCTGAAGTTTAGCTCTACCTTTAAAAATCATTACCTGCACGCCACTGCAGAGGCTGGGTCTTAAGCGTGAGCTGCCTGATTCTTCTTGCTTGGTATCCTGCAAATAAACACCCTCCTTTCTCCTGCTGCAAAGCCTCTGCACGGGCCTTATTGTGCTGGGTGAGTGGACCCCAGTGGGTTGCATAACAATGAGCAGGGAAGAAATTTGCATCAGAACCAAGTACACCTTTTTACAAGGCACAGAACATCTTTGGGAGAAATAAATAAATAAAATCATCATCCCAACTATTAAGACCTTTAACAATAGTTTTTTAGTACCAGTTTCAGCTCAGATGAGGAACTTCAGGTTACATTCCAAACATTCTTTCAAAGCTGTCCTCTTTCTCCAACTCCAGAAAGTGAGTATCATGAAACTGCAAGACTATGGTATTTTTTAGGGTGATAACCTTGTACTTGCTCTAATCACAGGGGAGAAAAAAAAGATATTGACCTGTTGAATCTTGTTAATTATTGAGCAAAACACTCGCAAAATTGTTAGCAGTACTCTCAGTGATTAGATTTCTGGTGGCCTCAGAATGTACTACTGTGCGCTAAGAATGACCTCCAATGGCCTTCACTCTTGGAGTGTGGGTGGAACGTGTGAATACAATGAGTGATTACTCTCATGATTTGGTTATTTTATGGTGCAAAATGGCAAATAGCTGAGTGATCACAATTTAAGCAACAGGGGCCCATAAAAGCTGACCATTTTCTTGCCGGGGTTGCAGAAGGTGAGGTCAGAAGGATATGAAGCATACAAAGTGTTTGCTTGCTTATTTATGGATTTGAGGATACAAGGAACCAATGATTTCGAGTAAGAATTCTTGGGCAGCTAGGTGTATGTGTTGCAGACGTGTAGTAGCTTGAATGCATAGCAATGTGCAGAAAAGATGATGGCAAATTTGTTGGAATTAAGGCTGCATCTTTCTTCTCTGAAGATTAATCACCAGGTTATATATGGTGTGTCATTTGTTCTGAAGTAGTAAAGATATTTTCCCATGTTCTGGATTAACTGTTTCATAAGGCAATTTATTATTCTCTGTTTTTTATGGGTTGTTTTTTTTGTTTGTTTGTTTGTTTTGTTTTTTTGTGTGCTTGCAGAGTGGCTAACAGTGGCATAAATCTCTCCTTTGATGAAGCCTTTCAAATCTAAGGAAATGGAAATAGAATAAGGTCCTCAACTTTCTTTTCTGGAAAAGTCAGTGCCTAGATCATAATGTTCACTTCTGTGGATGAAGCTGCATCTCCGTAAATGGAAGTTGTCTCAAAGAGGCATGCTGTTCCACATCTGTGAAAACTGGGTCAGTAATACTCAATTTCCTATGCCCAAAGCCTATGTCCTCTATAATCTATTTTTTTATGTATATAATCTTTGTAACTTATGGATGGATTAAGAGGACAAAGACATGGGCATTTTGTGTGTTGGTATTAATACATATTTATTCACTGGGAAGCAAAATATGAGAGCCCCCATAAAAGCATTGAAATTGATTAAAGCTGAACATGATGTGATGTAGATTGTCTGAATGATCTCTGCATAGCATGCAGATTTGTTTTTCAACACATTTTTTAAGCTGTGCTTTGTGTATGTGTACATACCATCTGACGGCACAAATAATAAAGATAGGAAATGCCTTCTATGCATCAAGACTCAGTTAATCTTTTACTATTAGGATTAGGTGGCACACAAATTAGGCTTTTCATTCTAACTTTTAAATTTTAAAAGTTCTCAAGCTCATAATTGCACATATCTCAAATATTGGGATACTTAACTTACCGTCATCGTGAAGTGTCCTCTGTCCCCCACAAACAAGGAAACTCTCTACTCTCTACCTTCAGCTCTGTGTTTGAATTAGCCACTGCTGACTCTTCCCCTTCTTTTTCTGGTTCATGGCATTTCAAGCAATGCAGAAAGACTAGACATGGCCATTGCAACAGTCATTGGTTGCTGCGTAACAAGTAATCCCCAAATATGGTGGCTCAAAGCAATAAATATAAACTCACATGTCTTCTTTAGGTTGAGACTTGGTGAGCAGCTCAGCTCATTGATTCTGGTGCAGTCCAGTTGTCAGCTGGGGATGCAGTCATTTGAGACTGAACTTGAGCTGGATGATCTTCTTCCAAGAGGACACCTATGGTGATGCTTGGGAGGCTAAAATTCTTCTCCAGCTGGCTTTTTCCATAGGGCTGTCCATAGCATCGGTTTCTTAAAAGGGAATGATCAAACAGAGAGAGAGAGAGAATAAATGTTACATTTTATTTATTAAAATAAATGAATGTCACATTTTAATTTATTAGTTTATGTATGTTATATTGTGGCTTTATATATATATAAATGCATATCAATTTTGTAATTATGTACATACATATATACATATACAGAAATTATGTACCTATGAATCATATACCTAAATATGATTAAAATGGTAAATTATACTATATATATGTACACATGCATGTAGATATATACATGTAGGTGTGTGTGTGTAATACAATTTGCCATTTTAACCTTTTTAGATGTACAGTTCAGTGGCATTCATTACATTTAAAATGTTGTACAAGCATCACCACTGTTATAGATTGAATTATTTCCTCCCAAAATTCACATGTTGAACGCCTAAATTCCTACGTGACTTCTTTTGGAGTTAGGGTCTTTAAAGAGGTAATTAAGTTAGAATTAGGTCGCTAAAGTGGATCTCAATCCAATAGGACTGGTGTCTTTATAAGAAGAGAAGATTAGCATACAGGCAGTCACAGAGGGACAACTGTGTGAGGACACAGGGAGAAGATGGGGTCTACAAGCCAGGGAGAGAGGCCTCAGGAAGCATGAGCCTTGTTGACACCTTGATCTTGGGCTTCCAGCCTCCAGGACTATGAGAATATAAATTTCAGTTATTTAAGCTGCCCAGTGTGTGGTACTTTGTCATGACAATCTTAGCAAACTAGTACAATCAACTGCCTATTTCCCTATTTCCAAGTCTTTTTCATCACTCTGGAACCATTATTCAATAACTCCCTCTTCCCCATTTCCCTAAGCCTCTGAGGATGTATTAATACAATCACCAATATGGGTCCTAGATTACTGCATGCACAAAACTTATGTCCAGGACATTTTGATATCTATAAACTGTCTTTGATGTTTCCTTTTTGCTGTTCCCCATGAATTTCCATTCTACAGTTCCAACCTTGGTCATTCATCAAAAAATCATTCGCAATCTCCTATCCAGTCCATCCCTTGATTTGGAGAAAATGTAGGTTCTGTTATCTCATGGAGTATTGCTCATTCTGCTAATAAAGACATACCTGAGACTGGGTAATCTATAAAGGAAAGAGGCTTAATTGACTCACAGTTTAGCATGGCTGGAGAAGCCTCAGGAAACTTACAATCATAGCAGAAGGGGAAGCAAACACATCCTTCTTCACATGGCAGTAGGAGAGAGAGAAGTGCAGGGAACCCGCCCTTTATAAAACCATCAGATCTCATGAGACTTATTCACTATCACAAGAACACAATGGGAAAAACCCTCCCCCATGATTATGGGAGCTACAGTTTCAGATGAAATTTGCGTGGGGACACAGCCAAATCATATCACATGCGGACTATGAAACTCATTCCTTCAGCAGGAATTTATCTGAGCACATATTGGACACCAGAGACTAATGGAGTGCTTGTGTTCTACTGTTGTGTATGCCTTAATGTCTTGGTTACATCTGATTTTCAGCAGACCTGTGTAACTCATACCAAAAATCCAATAGAAGAAAAAAATAAAATAAAGCAACAACAACTGATGTGTAAACATTATAATTTCATGAGACCAAATTGCATGCAATAACATAAGACCTTTTAGAATTTTGTGGAATTTTTTCCACCTTTCAAATGCTTTCAAATTTCACATCCAAACTTAAAACATCCACAGTAACCCCTAATCTACTTTCAGTCTCAATAAATTTGCCTCTTCTAGATACTTCCCTTTTTGGACAGGTTCTCATTCAGTCACCCAGGCTGGAGTGCAGTGGTGAGATCATGGTTCACTGCAGCCTCAAATTCCTGGGCTCAAGTGATCCTTCTGCTTCAGCGTCCCGAATAGCTGGGACTACAGGTGCATACCACCCTGTCCAACTAATTTTTAACTTATTTTTTGTAGATTTGGAGTCCTGCTATATTTCCCAGGCTTGTCTTGAACTCCTGGGCTCAAACAATCCTTTTGTCTCTGCTTCTCAAAGTGTTGGGGTTACAGGTGTGAGCCACCTCACCCAGCCTATGTATTTCTTACTGGTGGCAGCAAACAGTGTTCGTCCTTTCGTGTCCTCCTTATTTTACTTAGTTGAACAGTGCATTTTAGGACCTAATCTCAAAAGTGCCATACTATTACATCTTCCATTTGTCATTGGTCACACAGGCTGACTCAAATACAATATGGAAGGGGGATCCCACAAAGCAATAAATTCTGGGAGGTGAGAGATTATCAGGACTCATTTTGGAGGGTGTCTGTCATCATCATTTAGCTATTTCAACATGACTTTGACATTTGGTTTACCTGCCTGCCTACCTATGTACCTCCCTACCTACCAACCAATTTCCCATCTCATTCCACAGAGTTATGAGACCTTCATATAATCTTCTGGCTTCTGAATTATTGCTAGTACTTTCTAGATATCTACTGTCCCAGGAGAGCAGGTCTATGCACACCTACCCACAAAGGCTGAGGGAGCTGAGAGGCTGAAGGAAGAAGCTGATAAATTCAGTTTCTAAGAATGAAACATTTAATAGGGACTTACTAACAGAAGCCATGTCTTGGCCATCTGTGAGAAGATGGATCTCCCCACTGTTAATCACAAACCCAGGGCTTATAATATACCTGCTTCAGAAGTGATGTGTAAGACAACTGAAGTTAACCCCTCAGGGAAAGGCAAGAATACTATATGGTCATAGCCTATAATTTGCATAAGGGCAGGATTTATGGTAAGTATGTGATCAAGGTTCTTTCTATGGGCAGGATTTACAGTAAGTATATGCTAATAGTAGATAAAGTAGAAATCTTAGAGGCACTCCCAGAACTGGGGTTACTCAGAAGTCAACATGGCGGATTAGCATCCAAGATGGAGTGATTTTAACCTCTGTAGCTACACACATATCTGGGTGTCACTACCCTTGTGTATGTAACTTTACCTGCCAAAATCTTTCTTGCCTTTATGTGCATTCAGACCTGCTTGGACTTGTCAGAGAATCTTTCTGTAGGAAGTGTTATGAACCCAATTGTGTCTTTACCCCTGAGATAAGAGTTAAACAGGGCTCAAGTGGTTTGCTTAAAGTTGTAAGCTTTAGGTGACAGAGACATAAATTACAGCTGTGTCCTGTGCCCTCCATCCCATTGTTCTGCTACAATACATAATCCTTCTCCACTGGCTGATTTGAAAAATTACTTTTAAATAAGTAATGAGGTTGTGTTGCTCATTGACCTGTGGATGTTTTAATTTTGGATGTGAAATCCAAAAGAAGCATTTGAAAGGTGGGAGAAAGAAAAGCAAAATTCTAATAGGTCTTGTGTTGTTGTATGCAATTTGGTCCTGTTAAATTATAATGTTACACATCAGTTGTTGTTACCTTGTTTTATTTTATTCCATTGGATTTTGGGTATGAGTATACACAGATCTGCTGAAAATTAGATGTGACTGCAGCATCAAGGCAGATGCAACAAAGTAGACAATGTGTAGAATAAGGTGAAATATTATCTCATAACTGAAACATATTTTCTGAGGAGAATTAAACTTTCTAATTAGTATATGCTAGTAATTGTAAGTTAATCTATCCCCTGAACCCTACACCCATAGAGCTAACTGCTTTCTTGATACAGCTCACAAATGCCATCTCAAACTTGAAACAGTCAAAACATGACTTCTATAAATCTGCCATTTCTTCATCTCAGAATACATCACCATTGCCCAAATGAGTGGACAGAGAAACATGCTTCGTCAGTGACTTCTTTTTTTTCTCTGGTGCAGCATCCTAATTCTCTGCAGTCTTTGGTATATAGCCTGTGTTCATTTAAGTGTCTGTTGAAGGCGTGAGTCTGATGGTTGAGTGAGATGGCAGAAGCCATAAATGCTAAAATTCCAGGGATATGCAGATAGAAGATGACGAATGTTTCTTGATGAGCAGCCAAGGTTGTAACCACAGGATGGAAATCCACAGGGGAGGGAAGGAAAGGAAAGGGAAGGGGGGGTGGCTTGGAAGGGGAGAAAGGAGGGAAGGGGAGGGGAGGGTCATAAAGAACAGTTCATGGAAGTCAAAAAGTCCTCACTACAAGTCTTTTTTGCACAAAGGGATCTGCAATCCATTTTGGCTATTTTATGTCATATGTTTTGTGCTTTTACAATCAATGTTCTAGTGTTTTTGTTGTTGCTTGTTTGTTTGTTTTTAATGATAAATGGGGCCAGGTGTGGTGGCTAGTGGCTATAATTCCATGGACTAGGGAGGCTAAGGTTGAAGGATCACCTGAGGCCAGGACTTCAAGACCAGCCTGGGCAACATAGAGAAACCCCATGTCTACAAAATTTTAAAAAACTTAGCTGGGCTTGGTGATGTATACCTGTAGTCCCAGCTACTCAGGCGGTTGAGGTGGGGGTAATCACTTGAGCTCAGGAGTTCCAGACTGCAGTGAGCTATGATCGTGTCACTACATTCCAGCCTAGGCAACAGAAGGAGACCCTGTATCCCTCTCAAAAAAAAAAAAAAAAAAAAAAAAAAAAAAAAAAAGGCATATCAGCATCGGCAAGTCGTCTTTCCAATAATTGAATAACTTAAAAATAGAAGCACAACAAATAATTCTCATGTCAAAAGTCAAAACTTAAAAAAAAAATTAGAAGTTCTTGAGAAAAATTTGAAAAATCAAAATTCTAAAACTGAGGCATATATGACTCAATAAGAACTCTGTTTCCATTTGTTTTTCGAATGTCGTATCTCAGGATATGTAAGTTCCTGTAATAATATTTGATCTTATGTACAAGTCTATCAAGTAAAGAGCTCAGAGAGAATCATTGAGATTAATAATGCTATTGTTCCCAGTTTTCCATAGTGGATAATTAGATTGCAACAGTCAATTAAGTAGCTCTTGGAGTGTCACAGATGAACATTATGGGGAACTGCAAGCCGGGAAACATCGCCAGAACTTGAACTCAATCTTTCTGTCTTGAGTCACTCCGCAGTGGAGGGTATAAAACATTGACTTATTCCAAATCATGTTTGCTCACAAGGAAAGTAGATAAAGGTGAAGTCATTTGTGAGCTTCTATTGTGAGCACGTTGAAAACTGTCTTTAATAACCTATTTTACATGCTGTAGAGTATGAGGCAGTAAAACTTGTTCTCTTAAAAATTCTGTGTCAGTGTCAAAACTATTTTCTTTTTTAATGATGTTTTTTATTCTTGTGATCCTAATTTCTCAAAAGAAGGTGTTTTCATCATTAAGATTTTTCAATCCTGTTCATGGCATATAAAAGCATCAACAATTCACCTAAATAAATAAATAAATAAATAAATAAATAAATAAACAAACAAACAAACCAGCCCAAAAGAGCAGTGTTTTGCCAAGCATTAAAATATCCATTTTAGGACAGATGTGATAATGCCTTATGTAACATGATCAGAGTAACTCCCTTTAGTCCTAAATCCACAGCCCTCTAAAAATAAATTATAAAGTAAGCTGTCATATTGAGGCCAAAGCCTTTGTTTTCTTTAGGATTTAATGGTCTTGAGAGTTCTCTGCTACCTGCCTCCTGGGAAAAGACTATTCACAAAGCACATGAGGATTTGACAGAACGCTGTCAAAAACATGTGTCAGACATTTGTTTTCTTGGGCTTATTTTCCCTTTTTAATGATAATTATACTAAATTTTCATTATTAAATATATTGTATATAAATTATATTATACTAATGTAATTAAATTTGCCTGGAATGACTTATAATATGACTGAATTCTTTTTGTTAAGTTCCTAGTCGTGATTTTAACTACAATAAATGTGGATTTCATAGCACCCCAGGCTACATTTACTGGGCTGGTGAGGTGCATTGTAGGTATGTAGTTAGCAACAATGTGTTGTACATTTCAATGTAGATAGAGGAGAGGACTTGAAATGTTACCAACACATCAAAATGATAAATACTCAAGGTGAGGGATATCCCAAATACGCTGACTTGATCATTACACATTCTATGCATGTAACAAATACTCATATATGTCCCAAAGATATGTAAAACATTATGGATCAACAAAAAATAATGCAATAGCGGTGCCATGCATTCGTAGATGGCTATATTTATAGATGATATGTTTGTAGATTAGCTGACTACATTTACTGGTTTTACCACAAACCTTTGATGTAGGTAGAGCTAGTAATGTAACATCTATCCCGTAGACCAAGAGCTTTGGGCTACGAGTAGTGATGTGACTTGACTCCAAGGGGAGTCAGGAAAATTTGAACTCGAGTCTTCAGGTTTCTAGTTAATAACAGGTTTTTACTCAGCCAGGCTGACTTCTTCCTCTATTTTTAAAAATAAAACTTTTAAAGTTGGAATAATTTTAGATGTACAAAAAGTTGCAATGATAGTTTGGGAGCTTCCATATAAGAACTTCACTCAGCTCCTCAAAATATTATCTTGCGTAATTACGGTACATAGTCAATACTGAAAGTTAATATTGGTAAGATGCCATTAATGAGACTACAGGCATTATATGAAGTCATGTTACCTTATGAAATGCATAAATATGTGTCAGTCATTTATTATATGTCAAGGTAGTACTTTATGTATATTATATAAATAGATCCTCACAATGCCAATTGGATTTGATGAAATTGAGGCCAATGGAGCTAAATAAATTGTCTCAAGGTTGGGCAGTTTGCACTTGACTGAACCAGTCCAAGACTGAGAATGAGCACCATGTAACTAAAGTATGTACATACCTAACTTCTCCACCATGTTGTCACTTTCAATTATGAGCAAAATACCTTTGCTGCTGAGTCAGTTCCTTTACTTTTTTGATTTAAGACAATTCTATATTGCATTTAAATCCAAAAAGACTTATGAAGCAGTCTCACCTACAAAAACTCTCTGGATTGCATAGGTTGGATTTTAACAGCAAGAAACTTGTATACAATGTTTATTTGTTTATTTAAAGCAGGAATACTCTCTAGATAAATTCAAAGAGACAATCAGTAATGACTAAAAGTGATGGAACAATTTTACATCGCCTCTTTCAAATCTAAACACTTGAGTATGGAATAAACACCAGCTGAATATCTCCTACCAGAGCACTCAATATGTAAGGTAGATTTTGATGACTGAGTCTGGCAGTCTATTATAATGAGAGAATTTTACAAATCCTAAACATGCCACAAAAAATAGCATTCACGGATTACATATGGATGGGGAAACGTGTCTATTTTAAGAAACTCTTTTCAAAAGTCGATGTTTCCCTTGAATAATAATTCCACGTTTGGAGGACAATACTGTTGACATTTATCTATAAATATTACTTTTCTTATAACCAACGTGAGTAGATGTTTATCAAAATACAGGAATGAGGCTTTCTAAATGGCCCAGATGATAAGTTCATACAAATCTATGGTAGAGGGTAAAAGTGCAGACCACCTCCAAAAGCTGAGAATTATTGAACCAACAGATATGTTTGATTAAATCTCATTTACCAACTATTTGTTTAAACTTAAAACTTCATCATTTTCGGACTATCTATTTGATCTTTGTCTTCATGTATATTCAATACCTAATCTCTTTTTAATATATTACAGAATTTGTTCCTGCAATATTTTTCCCATGGCATTGCTGTGTTGGTAAAGATATTCCGGTGAAAAATATCAGATTCTCTCGAGATGAATGAAAGGACATGGAAAGCAAATGTATGTTAAGGATGTTACCTTTAATTTTGTCTCTCTTTGTACAACCTGTGATGAAATATCTGTTGGTGAAGGAGAGCATCAGGAAAAATAGCTAATGGATGCTAGGCTTAATACTTAGGTGATGGATTGATAGGTGCAGCAAACCACCGTGGCACACGCTTACCTATGTAACAAACCCACACATCCTGCACATGTACCCTGGAACTTTAAAATAAAATCAAATAAATAAAATAAATATATGTGCTTGTGATTGCTTTATTCATTGGAAAAGTTTAAATTCATAGGAAGAGCCCCCAAGCTTAAACTTGTTTGTCATATATACATCTCCTATTAGTCTTGTGCCTCTAGAGAACCTTGACTAATACAACTAATAACTCATTGACTTTCCAGATGTTACCTAAGCCCACCACTGAAACTAAGGCTACATTTCATTCTTCCTATACATGATTTTGAGTCACAACCTATGCTTTTCTGGGTCTCTTCTCTTTATTTTCATATTTATTATGCCCTTTTCTTACATAATAATATCTAGAAGAATGTTAAACAGTATCTAAAATAGACCAATTACCTGGCTTATGTGAACTGAACAATGGTTTTTATATAGTCCCTAGAAATGCTTGAAAACCACCACTATAAATTAGTCTTAGACATTCTTTCACTCCCAAGTAAAATCTGATTTTTTTTTCCTTTTTGCACATTTTTGTGTGTTGCCAGTCTCTAGAAGAGATGGGTGATTGCTTTGCAACTCCTAGAGGGAGCCTAATGGCAAAATCCAGGAAGGAATGAGAACCTTTGCTAATAACATCACTCTCTACCCTGGCAATCTGGATCAGTTGATCTTTGCAGAAAAAAAAAAAAAAAAAAAAAAAAAAAAAAAAAAAAAAAAAAAAAAAATTCTTCCCCAAATGCAGCCACAGTTATTGATTCCCTGTTGTCAAAATGCACATGAAATATCTCATGAGATATCAGTCTGCCACTGCAGAGAAATGAAATGTTTTGTCAATTACCTATTTCTTGTGTGTGTGGGTTAGATATATGTGTGTGTGTGTGTGTGTGTGTGTGTGTGTGTGTGTGTGTATTTTTTTTTAATTTACTTTGCCTGTGACAAGTGCCTCTTAACATACTATGTATTTGGATTCTTTCTTCTGGCCATTTCTCTTTTCCATAGAAGTTAATTTTCTGGTTCAGTTTGTGATGCCAGATTCTGAGTTGGTCTCCGTGGGAAGTTTTCAGTCACATAGAAAATGCCGCAAAGTGGGGAACAGGAAAGAGAGGATTCTATGCAGTTTCATAAGGGAGGAACCAGACCACAGGAGCAGAGAAAGCCATCTACAGATATGGGGCACTGCAGAAACTGTATATTTTGACAACCAACATTCTTTAGACTTTGTAAAAAATGATTTCATCATAAACAAGCCAAGATAACTCTGGTTGCAAAAGACTAAAACAAATGTATTCCTATCTATAGTTATGCAAGATTCTTATTGTACATTTAAATATTGCCATTATCATTAAGAAAAATCAGTCTAGTTATCCAAGCATTTTATTTAAAAGTAATACAGCATATATTGCCCTCTTTACCCAACTCCCTCATTATTAATTTAAAGAATTTGATGCACATTAGCAGATGGTTTTGAAGATCTGGCTACTTCGTTTATTGAACATAAATGTTCAGAGATTTTGTTTTAGAAATTATACAATAGGCAGCATTGCAAAATCCAACTCAAATTCCAAGGACCATTTAGGAACATGAATCTCACTTTAAACAATAGTTTCATTTTAAAGTGGGACATATGTGCCGGGTGCAGTGGCTCATGCCTGTAATCCCAACACTTTAGGAATGTGAGGCGGGAAGATAGCTTGAACCCAGAAGTTCCAGAGCAGGCTGGGTAACCATAGGGAGACCCTGTCTCTACAAAACATAAGAAAACAATAGCTGAGTGTGGTGATGCACCTGTAGTCCCAGCTACTTGGGAGGCTGAGGAGGGTGGATCACCTGAGCCCAGGAATTGAAGGCTGCAGTGAGCTGTGATTGTGCAACTGCACTCCAGCCTGGGTGATAGAGCAAGACCCTGACTCAATACTTTTTAAAAATAAAACAAAATAAAGTGGGACATATGAACATGAAATAATGCAAATGAGAAGAACATAAAATTATTATGAGTTTAAATTAAATGACATTAGCAGGAAGGTTAAAGGTATCTCCTTCATGTCTTTCTTAGTAACTACATTTCCTTCTTTCACTGATGATGAAACAAAATGCCTAATCTTCCCCATCATCCTTCTTCTCTTCCTGTCCTCTCAAATTTGTCTCACATTTGGAGATGGACTTGTTGTTGTTAAAACTTATAACGAGGAACAGACACTTAATCATTGCTTTTATTGTTTTTATTCAAAATAATAAAAACAAAAAATAAAAATCAAACATTTTGTTAAGTTTTCACCTGAGCTAACATTGCAATTGTTAATCTTTCTTTGGTGTCTGTATCTAAGTGTAAGGGATCCATTAATGACTCAGTGTAATTTATTGGGTGAAGACCAGAGAGGCAGACTGAAATCAAACAATAGGAGATGGTTAGGGCCATTGTCCTATGTTGTGAGGTTTGAACGTGGGGGTAAGGGAAGAAGTAGTAACATTTCTGAAGTAACTGATCAAAGGACATATGTTAAAATGTAATTCTAAGTCATTGTCTAGCATCAAAACAAATAAATTTTATTGGAACAAACAACCAAAAAAAAAAAAAAAATCAAGGGAGAGATGGTTTGATTAGGTTTATAAATAAAACCATCATATATGCATTCCTTATTAAGGAAGATCTGGTTAAGGCTAATGATTACAGCTGAGTCCTACAATAAATTGTCTAGAGCCCCCAAGGGATCATAGATAAATTCAATAGAGTCAAAACCGTTCTTCATAAAATTCAGCACTGCTCTCAGTACTAGCTTTTTGGTGACAAATGGTGGTGCCTGGATAAGGGCAAATTTGAGTGTCCTTTAGGGAATTTTTAAGAAACCCAGTCACTAACCCTTCTGTTACCAATACGGGATCTGAACAAAATGAGAAAGTTGACATGGGCTAAGACAGATGGGGGCCAAAGTCACCCTTATGGAAGATGAAAGCCAGATTGTGGCAGTCTTTCTGTGAGCAAATGGGCTTTCTAATCCTGAGTCCCATTATCAGATGGACATATACACCTAATGACATGCAGAGGGCAATATTGAGTGAAGATAGGCCTCCCCACATGAGATGCCTATGCAAATGAAATAGGTCACTTAATGAAGGAGGACAAGAGAATGCATGGCTCCTGCTTATCTTTAGAGAAAGAGGGAGAAAAAGTGAAAGAAAGAGGAGGAGATGGAAAAGGAAGAAGAAAAAGGAAGGAAGAAAGGGAAGCAGGAAGGAAGGCATGGAGGGAGGGAGAAAGACAAGGAGGGAGGGGGGAAGGGAGAGAAGGAGAAAGTAAGGAAGAAAGAGGGAGAGAGGAAGGAAGGAGAGGAAGAAAGAGAGTGAGAAGAATTGAGAAGAAGGAAGGAGAGGAAGAAAGAAAGGGAGGAGGGAAGTGAGAGGAAAGAAGGAAGGGGAGGAAGAAAAGAAGTAAGAGAGGAATTGAGGTTAGAAAAGGAAGGAAAGGAAGAAAGAAGGGGGAAGAGGAAGTGAGAGGAAGGAAGGAGAGGAAGAACAGAAGGAGAGGAAGGAATGAAGGTAAAGAAAAAGTGAGAGGAAGGAAGGGAGAAAGGAAAGGATAAAGGAAGGGAGAAAGAAAGGAAAAAAGAAAAATAGGAAGAGGAAATAGGGGATGAGGGAAAGGAGGATGAAGAGGAGTGGAGAGGAAAGGAGTGGAGTGGAATGAAGAGGAGATTAGTACTGGCTTATATCCATAACATAAAGTCATTCCTCCTCACCTGGAAAACAGTGAAGACTAGAGCAAGAGATGCATCATCGGAATTGCTACACTACTGGTGTCCTTCCATGTAGAGGTAGGATTAAGTATAGGGAACAGGCATTTTCCCAAAAATACATGCATAAAGAAAATATAAATGCATATTTGGCATTAAGACTATAGTACATATTCTGATTTTATGTACTAGTATGTATCTTTCCTTTCTAATTTTTGTCCTTTTTATGCAGAAGTCTACAGAGAGAGAGGACCTTGGCTTGAATTTCAGATACGCCATATTTTGTTTTGTTTTATTTTATTTTATTTTTATTTTATTGGTGAGAAAGGGGCAGTGGTCTGGGATTGGCTACCTCTAACACTGAGTATTTGCTAAATGCCAGAGACTTAGCTAAGTACTTTAGACATATTACTTAA
The DNA here is from genome assembly GCF_002776525.5 of Piliocolobus tephrosceles. Classification (NCBI taxonomy): domain Eukaryota; kingdom Metazoa; phylum Chordata; class Mammalia; order Primates; family Cercopithecidae; genus Piliocolobus; species Piliocolobus tephrosceles. The sequence goes on along the minus strand of NC_045456.1, from coordinate 18,257,912 downwards.
TATAATCCTCATTACCACCATATGATGTTATGTTGTGATGTTGTACTATATAGTTATGTTTGCTATGTTACATTATGTCATCTTGCATTGATACATTATGCTTCATTATGTTGTGTTGTTGTTAAGTTATATTGTTGTGCTATGCTGTGTGGTGTTACTATGTTGTGTTGTGTTATGTTTTCCTGCCATGCTATCTTATGTTTATGGACTGAATTGCGTCTCCCTAAAATTCATATATTGGAAGCCATAATCCCCAATGTGATTGTGTTTGGAGATAGAGCCTTTAGAAAGGTAATTAAGATTAACTGAAGTCATTAAGGTGGGACCATAATTCAATGCGACTGGTGTCCTTATAAGAAAAGAGACACCAGAGATTCCTGTGTACAGAGAACAGACCATGTGAGGACCCAGCAAGAAGGTCACCCTCTGCAAGCTAAGGAGAAGAAACTAAGGCTACTGGTACCTTGATCTTGGACTTTCTGCCTTCAGAACTGGAAGAAAATACATATGTGTTGTTTAAGTCACACAGCCTGTGATATTTTGTAATGGCAGCCCTAGAAGACTAATGCAGTTGTGTTGTGATGTGATGTGATGTTCTGCTATGTTTTATGTTTACTATATTACAAAATGAGGAAGCTGAGCTTCCAAGAAATTAAGTGGCTTACCTGTAGCTACACAGCTAATAAGAGTTAGTGCTAGAATTTAACTCTGAATAGTCTCAAGACAGGTTGAATTCTCTAAACACTCTCTTCTATCAGGTTTGCTACCCTGAGCAAAATGCCTCACCTCCTAAAGTCATAGTTGACTTATCAGCAAATGAGGACTGTGGTGTACATCACACCTATGAGAACTATGGCAAATATTCATAATTAACTTTGTTGATAAGAATAGTAGTAATAATAAGTATCATTTTATCATCTATGAATTAGAACAATATTTAGTGTCCTATAAAGAGCTGCTCTCACACCAATGGAAGCCACCGAGTTGTGTTCTTTTGGGAAAACATCTGGTGAGGATTTACTGCTTTAGAAGTTGAATTGGGCCGGGCGCGGTGGCTCAAGCCTGTAATCCCAGCACTTTGGGAGGCCAAGACGGGCGGATCACGAGGTCAGGAGATCGAGACCATCCTGGCTAACACAGTGAAACCCCGTCTCTACTAAAAAAAATACAAAAAACTAGCCAGGCGAGGTGGCAGGCGCCTGTAGTCCCAGCTACTCGGGAGGCTGAGGCAGGAGAATGGTGTGAACCCGGCAGGCGGAGCTTGCAGTGAGCTGAGATCCGGCCACAGTACTCCAGCCCCGG